>NC_141879.1:14863484-15015000 GCF_056163025.1 Triticum urartu
CTATACTCGCTGATCTCGTACTGAGGATGTCTCCTCTGACGAGCCTTCCACCTCTGGTGCACCTCCTCTCACGCCTCCCCCAGTTCACAACCTCCGTGCTCGGCCTTGCCCCACGCCTGATCGCTACTCCCCTGATCGCTATGGTCTCTCTGTTATTACTGAGCCCACTTCCTACCGAACTGCCATGACTCAGCCTGAATGGCAACTTGCGATGGCCGAAGAGCTTGCTGCTCTTGAGTGCTCTGGCACATGGGATCTGGTTCCCCTTCCTTCCGGTGTCAGTCCCATCACCTGCAAGTGGGTCTACAAGATTAAGACTCGCTCCGATGGTTCTCTTGAGCGCTACAAAGCTCGTCTTGTGGCCCGTGGTTTTCAGCAGGAGCAGGGGCGCGATTATGATGAGACATTCGCTCCTGTGGCCCACATGACCACTGTCCGCACTCTCCTTGCTGTGGCTTCTGTTCGCCAGTGGTCTGTTGGGGAACGTAGCAGAAATTCAAAATTTTCTACGCATCACCAAGGTCAATCTATGGAGTAAGCTAGCAACGAGGGGAAGAACAGTGCATCTACATACCCTTGTAGATCGCTAAGCGGAAGCGTTCAAGTGAACGGGGCTGATGGAGTCCTACTCGTCGTGATCCAAATCACCGATGATCCTAGTGCCGAACGGACAGCACCTCCGCGTTCAACACACGTACAGCCCGGTGACGTCTCCCATGCCTTGATCCAGCAAGGAGAGAGGGAGAGGTTGAGGAAGACTCCATCCAGCAGCAGCGCGACGGCGTGGTGGTGGTGGAGGAGCGTGGCAATCCTGCAGGGCTTCGCCAAGCACCACGGGAGAGGAGAAGGACTTGGGAGAGGGGAAGGGCTGCGCCAGAACATTGGTGCGGCTACCCTCCCACCCCCCACATATATATAGGGGCAAGGGAGAGGGGGGCCGGCCCCCTCAGATCCCATCTGAGGAGGGGGCGGCGGCCAGGAGGGGGTGCCTTGCTCCCCAAGGCAAGGGGGCGCCCCCTTTAGGGTTCCCCAAACCCTTAGGCGCATGGGCCCTAGGGAGGGAGGCGCCCAGCCCACTAAGGGGCTGGTCCCTCTCCACATACAGCCCATAGGACCCTCCGGGGCAGGTGGACCCTCCCGGTGGACCCCAGGAACCCCTTTGGTGGTCCCGGTACAATACCGGCAACCCTCGAATTATTCCGGTGACCGTATGATGACTTCCCATATATAAATCTTTACCCCCGGACCATTCCGGAACTCCTCGTGACGTCCGGGATCTCATCCGGGACTCCGAACAACATTCGGTAACCACATACAAACTTCCTTTATAACCCTAGCGTCATCGAACCTTAAGTGTGTAGACCCTACGGGTTCGGGAACCATGCAGACATGACCGAGACATTCTCCGGTCAATAACCAACAGTCTCGATTCATGCCAACCCAACAGACACTTTCGGAGATACCCGTAGTGTACCTTTATAGCCACCCAGTTACGTTGTGACGTTTGGCACACCCAAAGCATTCCTACGGTATCCGGTAGTTGCACAATCTCATGGTCTAAGGAAATGAGACTTGACATTACAAAAGCTTTAGCATACGAACTACACGATCTTTGTGCTAGGCTTAGTATTGGGTCTTGTCCATCACATGATTCTCCTAATGATGTGATCCCGTTATCAACGACATCCAATGTCCATGGTCAGGAAACCGTAACCATCTATTGATCAACGAGCTAGTCAACTAGAGGCTTACTAGGGACATGGTGTTGTCTATGTATCCACACATGTATCTGAGTTTCCTATCAATACAATTATAGCATGGATAATAAACGATTATCATGAACAAGGAAATATAATAATAATCAATTTATTATTGCCTCTAGGGCATAGTTCCAACAGTCTCCCACTTGCACTAGATTCAATAATCTAGTTCACATCGCCATGTGATTAACATTCACAGGTCACATCGCCATGTGATTAACATTCACAGGTCACATCGCCATGTGACCAACATCCAAAGAGTTTACTAGAGTTCATAATCTAGTTCACATCACTATGTGATTAACACTCAATGAGTTCTGGGTTTGATCATGTTGCTTGTGAGAGAGGTTTTAGTCAACGGGTCTGCAATATTCAGATCCGTATGTACTTCGCAAATCTCTGCGCTATATTTGGAGCCATTTCAAATAACTGTTCTACTTGGAGCTTATTCCAAATAGTTGCTCCATTATACGTATCCGGTATCTCTACTCAGAGCTATCTGGATAGGTGTTAAGCTTGCATCGACGTAAATCTTTACGTCGAACTCTTTATCACCTCCATAATCAAGAAACATATCCTTATTCCTCTAAGGATAATTTTGACCGCTATCTGGTGATCTGCTCCTAGATCACCTTTGCACCCTCTCGCCAGACATGTGGCAAGGCACACATCAGGTGCGGTACTCAGCATGGCATACTGTATAGAGCCTATGACAAAAGCATAGGGGACGACCTTCGTCCTTCCTCTTTCTTCTGCTGTGGTTGAGCTTTAAGTCTTAACTTCATACTTTACAACTCAGGCAAGAACTCCTTCTTTGGCTGATCCATCTTGAACACCTTCAAGATCATGTCAAGGTATGTGCTCATTTGAAAGTACGATTAAGCGTTTTGATCTATCCTTATAGATCTTGATGCTCAATGTTCAAGTAGCTTAATCCAGGTTTTCCATTGAAAAACACTTTTCAAATAATTCTTCATGCTTTCCAGAAATTCTACATCATTTCCGATCTACAATATGTCATCCACATATACTTATCAGAAATGTCGTAGTGCTCCCACTCACTTTATTGTAAATACAAGTTTCTAACAAACTTTGTATAAACCCATAGACTTTGATTACTCCATCAAAGTGTATATTCCGACTCCGAGATGCTTGCTCTAGTCCATGGAAGGATCGCTGGAGCTAGCATACCTTTTAGCATCCTTAGGATAGACAAAACCTTTCTGATTGTATCACATACAACCTTTCCTTACGAAAACTGGTAAGGAAACTTGTTTTGACATCCATCTGCCAGATTTCATAAATGCAGCTTATGCTAACATGATTCCAACGGACTTAAGCATCGCTATGAGTGAGAAAGTCTCATCGCAGTCAACTCCTTGAACTTGTCGGAAAACATCTTAACGACAAGTCGAGCTTTCTTAATGGTGACACTTACCATCATTGTCCGTCTTCCTTCTAAAATCCATCTGTACTCAACAGCCTTACGACCATCGAGTTGTTCTGCCAAAGTCTACACTTTGTTTTCATACATGGATCCTCTCTCGGATTTTATGGCCTCGAGCCATTTTTTGGAATCCGGGCCCACCATCGCTTCTCCATAGCTCATAGGTTCATCCTTGTCCAACAACGTGACCTTTAAGATAGGGTTACCACTTAGAAGTTGTACACACCCTTGTCAACCTATGAGGTTCGATAGTAACTCAATCTGAAGCTCCATGATCATCATCATTAGCTTTCTCTTCAACTGAGGCAGGGGCCACAGAAACATTTTTCTTATGCTGCGCTACTCTCTGGTCGAAGTAAAGGTTCAACAACCTTATCAAGTTCTATCTTCCTCCCACTCAATTCTTTCGAGAGAAACTTTTCCTCGAGAAAGGACCTGTTTCTAGAAACAATAACTTTTGCTTCCGGATCTGAAATAGGAGGTATACCCAACTATTTTTGGGTATTCTATGAAGATGCATTCATCCGCTTTGGGTTCGAGCTTATCAGCCTGAAACCTTTTCATATAAGCGTCGCAGCCCCAAACTTTCAAGAAACGACAGCTTAGGTTTCTCTAAACCATAGTTCATACGGTGTCATCTCAACGGAATTACGTGGTGCCCTATTTAAAGTGAATGTGGTTGTCTCTAATGCCTAACCCATGAACGATAGTGGTAATTCGATAAGAGACATCATGGTATGCCCCATATCCAATGGGGTGCATTTATGATGTTCGGACACACCATCACACTATGGTGTTCCAGGCGGTGTTAGTTGTGAAACAATTTCCACAATGTCTCAATTGTGTACCAAACTCGCAACTCAGATATTCATCTCTATGATCATATCATAGACATTTTATCCTCTTGTCACGATGATCTTCAACTTCACTCTGAAATTACTTGAACCATTCAATAATTCATACTTGTGTTTCATCAAGTAAATATACTCAGTATCTACTCAAATCATCTGTGAAGTAAGAACATAACGATATCCACTGCGTGCCTTAGCACTCATTGGACTGCACACATCAAAATGTATTACTTCCAACAAGTTGCTTTCTTGTTCCATTTTACTGAAACCGAGGCTTTCAGTCATCTTGCCATGTGGTATGATTTGCATGTCTCAAGCGATTCAAAATCAAGTGAGTCCAAACGGTCCATCTGCATGGAGTTTCTTCATGCGTATATACCAATAGACATGGTTCGCATGTCTCAAACTTTTCAAAAAACGAGTGAGTCCAAAGATCCCTCAACATGGAGCTTCTTCATGCGTTTCATACCAATATGACTTACATAGCAGTGCCACAAGTAAGTGGTACTATCATTACTATCTTATACCTTTTGGCATGAAAATGTGTATCACTACGATCGGGATGGTATTATTCAAATAAACAGAGTAACCATTATTCTCCTTAAATGAATAACTGTATTGCGATAAACATAATCCAATCATGTCTATGCCCAACGCAAACACCAAATAACAATTATTTAGGTTTTAATACCAATCTCGATGGTAGAGGGAGCGTATGATATTTGATTACATCAACCTTGGAAACGCTTCCAACACATATCGTCATCTCACCTTTAGCTAGTCTCCGTTTATTTCGTAGCCTTTTATTTCGAGTTACTAACACTTAGCAACCGAACCGGTATCTAATACCCTGGTGCTACTAGGAGTACTAGTAAAGTACACATTAACATAATTTATATCCAATATACTTCTATCGACCTTGCCAGCCTTCTCATCTACCAAGTATCTAGGGTAATTCTGCTCAAGTGGCTGTTCCTCTTGTTACGGAAGCACTTAGTCTCGGGTTTGGGTTCAACCTTGGGTTTCTCCACTAGAGCAGCAGCTGATTTGCCATTTCATGAAGTATCCCTTCTTGCCCTTGCCCTTCTTGAAACTAGTGGTTTCACCAACCATCAACAATTGATGCTCCTTCTTGATTTCTACTTTCGCGGTGTCGAACATCGCGAATACCTCAAGGATCATATCTATCCCTAATATGTTATAGTTCATCACGAAGCTCTAGCAGCTTGGTGGTAATGACTTTGGAGAAACATCACTATCCCACCTGGAAGATCAACTCCCACTCGGTTCAAATGATTGTTGTACTCAGACAATATGAGCACAAGCTCAACAATTGAGCTTTCTCCCTCAGTTTGCAGGCTAAGATAATCGTCGGAGGTCTTATACCTCTTGACGTGGGCACGAGCCTGAAATCCCAATTTCAGCCCTCGAAACATCTCATATGTTCCGCGACGTTTCGAAATCGTCTATGGTGCCTCAACTCTAAACCGTTTAACTGAACTATCACGAAGTTATCAAACCGTGTATGTTAGATGTTCGCAACACCCACAGACGACGTTCGAGGTTCAGCACACTGAGCGGTGCATTAAGGACATAAGCCTTCTACGAAGCAACGAGGACAATCCTCAGTTTACAGACCTAGTCCGCATAATTGCTACTATCAACTTTCAACTAAATTTTCTCTAGGATCGTATCTAAACAGTAGAACTGAAGCGCGAGCTACGACATAATTTGCGAAGATCTTTTGACTATGTTCAGGATAATTAAGTTCATCTTATGAACTCCCACTCAGATAGACATCCCTCTAGTCATCTAAGTGATTACATGATCCGAGTCAACTAGGCCGTGTCCGATCATCACGTGATACGGACTAGTCATCATCGGTGAACATCTTCATGTTGATCGTATCTACCATACGACTCATGCTCGACCTTTCGGTCTCTTGTGTTCTGAGGCCATGTCTGTACATGCTAGGCTCGTCAAGTCAACCTAAGTGTTTCGCGTGTGTAAATCTGGCTTACACCCGTTGTATGTGAACGTAAGAATCTATCACACCCAATCATCACGTGGTGCTTCGAAACGACGATCTTTCGCAACGGTGCACAGTTAGGGGGAACACTTTCTTGAAATTTTAATGAGGGATCATCTTATTTAACCTACCGTCGTTCTAAGCAAATAAGATGTAATAGCATGATAAACATCACATGCAATCAAATAGTGACATGATATGGCCGTCATCACTTTGCTCCTTTCAATCTCCATCTTCGGGGCTCCATGATCATCATCGTCACCGGCATGACACCATGATCTCCATCATCATGATCTCCATCATTGTGTCTTCATGAAGTTGTCTCGCCAACTATTACTTCTACTACTACAGCTAACGGTTAGCAATAAAGTAAAGTAATTACATGACGTTTATGTTGACACGCAGGTCATAAATAAATTAAGACAACTCCTATGGCTCCTGCCGGTTGTCATACTCATCGACATGCAAGTCGTGATTCCTATTACAAGAACATGATCGATCTCATACATCACATATATCGTTCATCACATCCTTTGGCCATATCACATCACAAAACACTTGCTGCAAAAACAAGTTAGACATCCTCTAATTGTTGTTGCAAGTTTTTTTACGTGGCTGCTATAGGTTGCTAGCAAGAACGTTTCTTACCTATGCCAAAACCAGAACGTGAACTGCCAATTTCTATTTACCCTTCATAAGGACCCTGTTCATCGAATCCGATCCGACTAAAGTGGGAGAGACAGACACCCGCCAGCCACCTTGTGCAACTTGTGCATGTCAGTCGGTGGAACCGGTCTCACGTAAGCGTACGTGTAAGGTTGGTCCGGGCCGCTTCATCCCACAATGCCGCCGAATCAAAATAAGACTAGTAACGGCAAAATAATTGACAATATCGATGCCCACAACTGCTTTGTGTTCTACTCGTGCATAGAAACTACGCATAGACCTAGCTCATGATGCCACTGTTGGGGAACGGAGCAGAAACTCAATTTATTATCTACGCATCACCAAGATCAATCTATGGAGTAAGCTAGCAATGAGCGGAAGAAGAGTGCATCTACATGCCCTTGTAGATCGCTAAGCGGAAGCGTACAAGTGAACGGGGTTGATGGAGTCGTACTCGTCGTGATCCAAATCACCGATGATCCTAGTGCCGAACGGACGGCACCTCCGCGTTCAACACACGTACAGCCCGGTGACGTCTCCCATGCCTTGATCCAGCAAGGATAGAGGGAGAGGTTGAGGAAGACTCCATCCAGCAGCAGCACGACGGCGTGGTGGTGGTGGAGGAGCGTGGCAATCCTGCAGGGCTTCGCCAAGCACCACGGGAGAGGAGAAGGACTTGGGAGAGGGGAAGGGCTGCGCCAGAACATTGGTGCGGCTGCCCTCCCACCCCCCACATATATATAGGGGCAAGGGAGAGGGGGGCCAGCCCCCTCAGATCCCATCTGAGGAAGGGGCGGCGGCCAGGAGGGGGTGCCTTGCCCCCCAAGGCAAGGGGGCGCCCCCCCCTTTAGGGTTCCCCAAACCCTTAGGCGCATGGGCCCTAGGGGGGGAGGCGCCCAGCCCACTAAGGGGCTGGTCCCTCTCCACATACAGCCCATAGGACCCTCCGGGGCAGTTGGACCCTCCCGGTGGACCCCAGGAACCCCTTTGGTGGTCCCGGTACAATACCGGCAACCCCCGAATTATTCTGGTTACCGTATGATGACTTCCCATATATAAATCTTTACCTCCGGACCATTCCGGAACTCCTCGTGGTGTCCGGGATCTCATTCGGGACTCCGAACAACATTCGGTAACCACATACAAACTTCCTTTATAACCCTAGCGTCATCGAACCTTAAGTGTGTAGACCCTACGGGTTCGGGAACCATGCAGACATGACCGAGACGTTCTCCGGTCAATAACCAACAGCGGGATCTGGATACCCATGTTGGCTCCCACATGTTCCACGATGATCTCATTGGATGAACCACGGTGTCGAGGATTCAATCAATCCCGTATTCAATTCCCTTTGTCTAGCGGTATTGTACTTGCCCGAGATTCGATCGTCGGTATCCCGATACCTTGTTCAATCTCGTTACCGGCAAGTCTCTTTACTCGTTCCGTAACACATCATCCCGTGATCAACTCCTTGATCACATTGTGCACATTATGATGATGTCCTACCGAGTGGGCCCAGAGATACCTCTCCGTCACACGGAGTGACAAATCCCAGTCTCGATTCGTGCCAACCCAACAGACACTTTCGGAGATACCCGTAGTGTACCTTTATAGCCACCCAGTTACGTTGTGACGTTTGGCACACCCAAAGCATTCCTACGGTATCCGGGAGTTGCACAATCTCATGGTCTAAGGAAATGATACTTGACATTAGAAAAGCTTTAGCATACGAACTACACGATCTTTGTGCTAGGCTTAGGATTGGGTCTTGTCCATCACATCATTCTCCTAATGATGTGATCCCGTTATCAACGACATCCAATGTCCATGGTCAGGAAACCGTAACCATCTATTGATCAACGAGCTAGTCAACTAGAGGCTTACTAGGGACATGGTGTTGTCTATGTATCCACACATGTATCTGAGTTTCCTATCAATACAATTATAGCATGGATAATAAACGATTATCATGAACAAGGAAATATAATAATAATCAATTTATTATTGCCTCTAGGGCATATTTCCAACATGGTCTATCTCTCAACTTGATGTTCAGAACGCTTTTCTCAATGGCGAGTTGCGTGAGGAGGTTTATATGCAGCCACCACCGGGGTACTATGCTCCTGATGGTATGGTCTGTAGACTTCGCCGCTCCCTCTATGGTATCAAACAGGCCCCTCACGCCTGGTTTGAGCGCTTCGCCTCTGTGGTGACTGCCGCTGGTTTCTTGCCCAGTAATCATGATCCTGCGTTGTTTGTTCACACGTCTCCTCGTGGTCGGACTCTTCTCCTTCTCTATGCTGATGACATGATCATCACTGGTGACGACTCTGAGTACATTGCCTTTGTTAAGGCTCGCCTTCGAGACCAGTTTCTCATGACTGGTCTTGGTCCTCTTCGCTATTTTCTTGGGATTGAGATCTCCTCGACCCCTGATGGCTTCTACATCTCCCAAGAAAAATATATTCAGGATCTTCTTGCTCGTGATGCTCTTGGTGATGAGCGCACTGTTGTGACTCCTATGGAGCTCAACGTTCAGCTTCGTGCCTCTGATGGTGACCCTCTTCCTAATCCCACTCACTATCGTCGCCTCGTTGGCAGCCTTGTCTATCTTGCTGTTACGCGTCCTTGTTGGAAATATGCCCTAGAGGCAATAATAAAAGGATTATTATTATATTTCCTTGTTCATGATAATTGTCTATTGCTCATGCTATAATTGTGTTATCCGGAAATCGTAATACATGTGTGAATACATAGACCACAACCTGTTGAAAGTGCGTTATATCGACTAGAGGGGGGTGAATAGGCGATTTTTATGAAAGTCTTCAAAACGTGAGAGTTGTGAAGACAAACAGTGAAGATCATAACTATTACTATGCAGCGGAAGTTAGATTACACTAGGCCAGCCATGGTCATGTATTCAATAGAGTGAAAGCGCAATGACAAACAGCCTCAGTGTAATAAGGATCAGGTGGGAAGAAGTTATGAAGCCAAATAGATCATACATTCATGTTGTGAAGACAAAAGATAAAGCAAGCATGCAATGTCTTCACAATGAATAACTGTAAGTGAAAGGAAGTGAAGATGAAACCAGTGATGCGTTGAAGACAATGATTTGTTGGACCAGTTCCAGTTGCTGTGACAACTGTACGTCTGGTTGGAGCGGCTAGGTATTTAAACCAAAGGACACACAGTCCCGAACACCCAGTCAAGGACACTTAGTCCAAGACACCCAGTCCTCACCGTTTTCTCCTTGAGCTAAGGTCACACAGACCTCGCCCAATCACTCAGGTAAGTCTTCAAGGTAGACTCCCAAACCTTCACAGACTTCGTTCACTGACAATCCACAATTTCTCTTGGATGCTCAGAACGCGATGCCTAACCGTCTGGAGAATGCACAGTTCTCAAGTGTAATAAGTCTTCAGATCACACAGACACGAAGACTTAAGTGATGCCCAATTTGCTCTGGCTCTGGGTGGTTAGGGCTTTTCTCCTCACTGGGAATTTTTCTTTCAAAGGCTTCGAGGTGGGTTGCTCTTAAACGACAAAAGCCGTGCACTGAAATCTGAGCAGCCAACCGTTTATGGTTGTGGGGGGTGGACTATTTATAGCCACTTGGCAACCCGACCTGATCTGTCCGAAATGACCCTGGGTCACTAAGGAACTGACACGTGTACCAACGGTCGAATTTTGAACTCACACGACAACTTTACTTGGGCTACAAGTAAAGCTGACTTGTCTGACTCTGGACAAGATTTTCTCTCAAAGTCTTCGCTCGAAGACATAGGATTTGAATTAGGCATCACTTCAGTCATTCTGACTGGTTCTCTTCGACCCCACTTAACAGTACGGTGGTTCCTATGACACAACATGAATGAAATAAAACTACGAAGGATCTAGGTCTTCGAGTTCCAAAAGCTTCATAGGGAGTCTTCTCCTGTCATTGTCTTCAATATGAATATCTTCATAAACCACCATTGTCTTCAATGTCTTCGTACATTTTTAGGGGTCATCTCTGGTAGTAAAACCGAATCAATGAGGGACTTCTACCTGTGTTTTCCTGCAATTCTCACAAACACATTAGTCCCTCAACTAGGTTTGTCGTCAATACTCCAAAACCAACTAGGGGTGGCACTAGATGCACTTACAATCTCCCCCTTTTTGGTGATTGATGACAAACTAGTTGAAGTTTTCAACGGGAAACATAATTTGTGAAATTGTAAAAGAATTTTCTTCATAAGTTGCAAGGGCTCCCCCTGAAGATGTGCATATAAGTAATTTGCTTCTTGAATGCAAATGCACATGGCAGGTTGTACTTGTGGAGATCCACTTCAACTTATGACAATCCACTATGCATGTGAAAGTATATGAAGATAATGACATGCATAATGGAAAATGGACGTATGTAGAATGAGATGAGTGCGGAATTTATCGTCGCACATGCGGAATTTATCTTCGCAAAACGGAGTGACAAACAGGTAGCAGACGACCATCAAGGCTAAGTGTTACAACTAAATGAAGCAAATGTAGCAAAAGAACGGGAGTTGTAAGCACGAAGCAAAATATAGCAAAATATGAAGGCACCCGCCCATAGTGACCCGCTTGAAGACTATAACCATCATATGCTTCTCCCCCTTTTGTCAGTGATGACCAAAAAGGTTTGAAGACATAGAGGTTTCTACGCGTTCCCAGGCGCAGCAGGGTCGGTGGAGTTGTTTGGCGGCGGTGCAGACGAGCTTGGTGCAGATGCGACGCGCGTTGAAGCAGGTGGAGATGATGTCACGTCGTCTTCTTCTTCAATGATCCGGGCAGACACGGTGGCAGCAGAAGAAGAGAACTCTGACTCTTCAAGTGATGGTGTGCTGCGCATCACCGCTCTTCGTGGAGGCATGGAGTCAAATTTGAAGTGCTCTGTGAAGCCATCCTCATGCAGTTCAGCTTCAGGGCACATCATAGTGAGGCCCTTCCAAGTGCGGCGACAGGTCTCGTGTGTGACAAATGCATTCTTGGTTGCCATATTTCTAATGCGATTGACTTCTTGCATGATGCTTCTCATCTGCCTCTTGAGCTAGTCGTGATGCCTATCTTGCTTTTGGTGAAGAGCCACAAGAAGCTCTCTGTCATTGAGTGTACGAGCGCGCTTCTTGGGTCTCTTTGCAGCTGTGCTGTTGGTGGCTTCAGTTGATGCAGGGGCACGTGTGGTGCCAGCCATTGGATACACTCGGGAGAGAGCTTCAATACCTTCAATATTTTTAGTGAAGCTCTGGTGTTCTGCATTCTGAAGACTTAGTGGTTGCTTGGCCGGCTCTGGATATATTGCTTCAGCAGATGTGTCCATATCTGGCAAAAATATCCTATGATTGCGGGCTGAGGGTTGATAGGAGATTGCAGAGTGAAGCTTGATCAGCCTCATAACCCAAGGAGCATAAAACTTTAATCCAAACAGTTCTGAAGCAGACGCTGCAAATTGACGGATGAAGAGATCCTGTGTATTGAAGCATTTGCCGTGAAGAATGCAGAAGATGAGAGTCTTCATTGCACCATCAATCGTTGCATATCGAGAGTGTCCCTTGACTGGCCAGAGAGTCCGCCTTATGATGTGATATATTGTTCTGGGCAGGTACTCTAAGTCTTCAACGAAGAACTTAGTTGGATAGGGTGCATTTGGAGGAAATGGCTTCATCATTGAGAGCATTTGACTCATATCTGGCTCAGGACGCTGAAATATGCTCTCAATTGCTTCAGCATGGAGTTTGCACCCTTCTTCAAAGAATTCGCCAGGAGTGGGAAGGCCGGTAAGCTCAATTAGATCGAAAGCATTGGCTTCATGATGGATATTTCCTGTCATCCACTCCAGGATCCATGTCTTCGGATCTCTGTTATAGCCTTTGATATGCAAGGTGGCATAGAACTGGAGCAGAACCTCTTCATTCCAGTGCTCTTCGTCAGTGATAAATGGCAGCAAACCCACTTTCTTGAAGCAATCCAGTGCTTCTTCCAGACCAGGCAGACCTGCAACAGCTTCAACCTCAAGGCGCTTGTGAGGAAAGATGCGGCTTTGGTTGTAGAGGATGCATGAATAATAGCTGCGCTGTTGATGGCTCCAGAACCTATCTGATACAATCCGTTCCCTTGAATAAGGGTTCTTGGAGCGGTCGAAAAACGTGTTATCTGCCCTGAAGCAGTTGATGTTGAAGGAACCAGGAGCTGATGCAGGACCTGGGAACCTTGGTAGTCGTGGGATTGGCTTCTGGACCTGGGGCCTGTGCGCAATATGATAGTTGAATTGTGGTCCGGCAGCAGACTCAGGCACAGAATGTTCAGGAGCAGTAGCTTCGGTGTCTTCTGAAGCTGTTGTTGGGGAGGGCTCCACATTTGCTTCGGCGTTGTTTGTGGCAGCCTCAACATTTTCAGCTTCAGGCACGTTCTCCTTGAGAACTGCTTCTTGTTGGTGCGGGGGAGTTGGAGCTTGTGGTATTTCTGCTTGCTCTTCGGCTGATGCAGCCGGAATGTCTTCAGCAGCCTGAGCCCTTGGCCCTTTGCGAAGCCTATGGAATGTAGGCGCTGGTGGAGTTGCAGTGGGTTGGGGCTCATCTTCCTCCTGTGGGCGATCTGCCCATGATGCATTTTGTGTGATTGGCGTCAATGGACGACCAATACTTATCTGTCCGCTTGTCTCAAGCTGAGGAAGGGCTGCATCACCTTGCACATTGTCTTGGAGACCAATGTCTTCAGCAGCATTGGGGTTGGCTGCTGGAATGTCTTCAGCGTGCGGAGCCTCTATGTAAGCAGGCTCATGCACTGTCAACTGACGGTCTGCGTCAGAATAGCGGACGCAGAGTGGTTCAACTATCAGGGGCTCTGTGGGAGCAGCCCGAGATTTCTTGGTCTTGCGCTTCTTGATGATGGGTTCAGAAGGAGAGGCTTCAGAATGTTTTCTCTTCTTAGCTTTAGCCTCTGCAGTCCGTGTCTTCTTGTGCTGTGAGGCGGTTGATCGACTCTTTGGCTTCGAGCCAGTCGTTGCAGCTGGGAAGACAATCGGAGCATCAGGTTCTGACCTTGGCGCTTCAGGTTCGGGCACAGCCGCCTTCTTTTTCTTCTTCGCGGCCATCATGGGGTCAATGCCGGGACGCCCAAGTGCCTTGCGCTTTTCTGCCTCATTGTAGGCTTGCACGCAGCGTTCAGCCAAAGTCTTCATGCGTTCTCGCGAGCCTTGAGCTTTGGCACGCGTTTTCAGGAAGTTCTCTTTCAGCTCGTGCAACATGATCTTGAAGTTTTTTACTTCTTGCACACTGAGCTTGGCCACGTGCTTCTTGAACTGAGCCTTTTCATGATCAATTTTCTGCTTCAGTTCTACAATTCGCTGGGCTATTGCAAGTTCTGAAGCAATTGCACCTTGAAAGGCAACGCTGAGGCCTATGGGTAGCTGCAGATCATTGAAGCTTATGTCTAGTGTGTCAAACCATTCATCGATGAAGTTGTGAATGATGGCGACATCAAACAGAGGCAGATTGTTGAAGATTTCGGCTTCCTCCTTGCTCTTGATGAGCTGCTCAAGAGCATCATCTCCAAGATCTTCATCGCTTGAGAGATCAATGGCTTCGCAGCGCAGAATGTCAGCAGCTGTGAGCTCTTTGCCTGTGTGTGGCTGAGGCTTCTTGGCTTCTTGGGGCTTGGACACTCGTGATAAGCCCTCTGACTGCACACTGGCTTCAGGAGGTGCAATTGCTAAAGGCTTCACTCTTGCGATCTTGGGAGAAGCGGCTGGCTTTGAAGCTTTTGGTGCTTTTGGCTTCTTCTGCTTTGGCTTCGGAGCAGCAGGGGCGTCATCTGACTCAGTATCTGCTGGAGGGTCATTCACAGCAGTCCCTTGGACTAGGATGCGAATGATGAGGCCTTCAAGATTGGCATACGGCCCGATGATATTGGGATCGGCGTTGCGTGTGCCATCTGCCCTTGGTGAGGAGGGACCAGGGTTGAAGTCAAGCCCAAATTTCTTCTTGTTTATCTTTGCTGACTGTTGTGCAAACTGAAAGTTGCGCTTGAAGAGATTATCATCGCGACACCAGAGAAGTGATGACGGATGTGCCTCAGCTGGTTGTGGTCCTCTCACCATGCATGGATAGAATCCTTGAGCAATGGCTTCGTCTCTGGACTTGGGTACGAGATTTTTGTATAATACATCTCCCCACGGTCTCTTGATGGCGCACTTCTCCGCATATTCCTGAGTGACGAAGCGGTAGTGGAACCATTGCTCTGCCCAATATCTTCGAATCCATTGGATTCGTGTCTTGCGCTAACCATAGCTTTCTTCAGGATCAGTTTTGTACATCTCTGCCAATTCATCAGGCAGATCTTTGGACGTTTCACCACGTCGCTGTCTGCCTCCCTTCCTTGCTGCTGTTTCTGAAGCCATGAATAACTTGGAAGGCTTCAAGATGTTCAAAGGTTTCAAAGGCTTCCTTTTGCAAGAACTGGCTTCAGGCGAGTTGATGTGATGCTGCAAGTACTTTGCAAATGAATGCAGACTATGAGAACCAAAGGATTCTCCCACGGACATGTACCTATGACAGCATTGAGGTGCGAGGGAAGGGGAAGAGGTCATATGCATTCTCAGAAGATTTTGAAGATAAATCGGTTTAGAAGACATTGACCTCATTATGCGAAGACATTCACTTATAGATAAGAAGTTGGTTCCAGATTTGTACGAACCCATAGATCTGTACAAGTGAGGAATCTAACTACTTTATGAAGCACAAGTGAATATACTAGGCATGTTATGAGATGCAGCGAGAGATTTAACTGGTGTGAAGAGAAACTTCTTATGGCAGAAGGTGACTGAACTGTAGGATCAAAAGAAGCTGTAAAAAGAGGTTTTATTTACCACACTTGGAACTGCTAGACGAAGTGAGAGTTGAGACGAGCAGTTCGATCCTCCGTGCCCTAACTTGGCGACGGAAGACACCTACGGCGACGGCGGAGAGAGCGATGTCCGCGGTCGGCGTGAAAACGGCGTCGGAGAGGTTGCGGCAGTGAAGCGCGTCGTCGCCGGCGTCGTCGAGTGCTAGCGGTGGCGCTAGGGTTCGTGCGAGGGTGGAAGAAGGAGATAATGACCGCAGTGAATCATGTATTTATAGGGATAGAGGCGGCACAGCGCTATTACGCAGGTGCCCCTGGCGGTTCGCATTTGAGGCACGCGTGGCCAGTTAGAGGAAGATTGGGATTTGTTCCATGTCCCACGCACGCCTAAATTGTCGGACGGTCGTTCCTGCGCCTAAATTGTCGGACGGTCGTTCCTGCTTCTCCGGATCTTATGTGGAGGAATGAGCATTAAAAACGGACTTTTATGGTTGTCTTAATGTCTTCGGCTGACAAGGACACAGTGAAGACATTCGACAGTTTCAACAGAATGCATATGACTTGGAGAGATAGAGTTTGAGATAGAAAGCATAGAGAGGTTAGGGTCCGATCACATTCACTTAGTTCAAAAGATTCAACCAAGAAGACATAGCTATAAGTGAATGCTGTAGAGGACAGAACATCAGTACATATATATCCATATAATCAACGCAGTGAAGATAATCATGAAGACATATTGAGAATTAAACCAAACCAATTGTGAAGACATTGAGAGGTAACGCCATGAGAGAAACGCTTCAAAATGGAACGTTTGGTGGTGGCGTTACCCACCGTATAGGAAGTATTAGACCCAGACACGGCGCACAATTATCGTGGCGCTCCGAAGTCAAATTCCACATTAATGTATTCACACTTAGAATGTATGTCTTCATTGTTTGAAGATATACGCTACTTCGTGTGTTGCACATCTAAGTCATCAATATGCTTAAGTGTTAGGATGTGTGCCTGATCACAGGACATTTGAGGATTCCAAGATATTTAGCTCACACCGTAACTTGCAAAATCTCTTCTCATCCAAGGGCTTTGTGAAGATATCTGCCAATTGCTCTTCAGTGTTGACGTGTATGATATCAATGTCTTCCTTCACAACATGATCTCTGAGAAAGTGATGACGAATTTCAATGTGCTTTGTCTTCGAGTGCTGAACTGGGTTGTTGGCAATCTTGATGGCGCTTTCGTTGTCGCAGTAAAGTGGCACTTGCTTCAGATGAATGCCATAATCCTTGAGTGTTTGCTTCATCCACAGAAGCTGAGCGCAGCAAGATCCAGCAGCAATGTATTCAGATTCAACAGTGGAGAGTGATACACAGTTCTGCTTCTTTGAAGACCAACATACAAGTGATCGTCCCAGAAAGTGACATGTGCCTGATGTAGACTTGCGATCAACTTTGTCACCAGCATAATCAGCATCCGAAAATCCAACTAAATCAAACTCTGAGCCCTTTGGATACCATAATCCTAGAGTTGGGGTGTGAGCCAAATATCGAAGAATTCGCTTCACAGCTAAGTGATGCGACTCCTTTGGTGTCGCATGAAATCGAGCACACATGCAAACACTAAGCATGATATCTGGCCTAGATGCACATAAATAAAGCAAAGACCCAATCATGGAGCAGTATACCTTTTGATCGAACTCTTTACCATTGTCGTCGGGACCCAGATGATGCTTGGCTGGCATTGGTGTTGTGAAGCCTTTGCAGTCTTGCATACCGAACTTCTTCAGGCACTCTTTAAGATATTTCTCTTGAGATATGAAGATGCCGTTGCGTTGTTGCCGTATTTGAAGACCGAGAAAGAACTTCAGTTCCCCCATCATGGACATCTGATATTGCTCTTGCATCATGTATCCAAACTCTTCACTATACTTCTGATTGGTGCAGCCGAAGATAATGTCATCCACATATATTTGGCACACAAATAGTTCACCATCATATGTCTTCGTGAAAAGAGTGGGATCCAGGGAACCAGGTATGAAGCCTTTGCTTTTCAGAAAGTACTTGAGTGTATCATACCAGGCCCTAGGGGCTTGTTTGAGGCCATACAGTGCCTTGTTGAGCTTGTATACCATATCAGGATGTTTTGGATTTTCAAAGCCAGGTGGTTGTGCAACATACACTTCTTCTTCAATCTTGCCATTGAGAAAGGCACTCTTCACATCCATCTGATAGAGAAGTATGTTATGATGATTTGCATAGGCCAGCAGTATGCGTATGGCTTCAAGCCTAGCCACAGGAGCAAATGTTTCATCGAAGTCAATGCCCTCCACTTGAGTATATCCTTGAGCAACTAGACGAGCTTTGTTTCTGACAACTTGACCATGCTCATCTTGCTTGTTGCGGTATATCCATTTGGTGCCTATTATGTTGTGCTTCCGTGGATCAGGACGCTTAACCAGTTCCCATACATTATTCAGCTCAAACTGTTGAAGCTCTTCTTGCATAGCTTGAATCCATTCAGGTTCCATGAAGGCTTCTTCAACTTTCTTGGGTTCTGATATTGAGACGAATGCGAAATGCCCACAGAAGTTTGTTAGCTGAGTTGCCCTTGAACGAGTGAGTGGACCAGGTGCATTTATGCTGTCCAGTATTTTGTCAATTTGTACTTCATTTGCAACACGAGGGTGTGTGGGGCGAAGACTTTGCTCTTGCTGATCTATGTGGTCATTTGAAGGTATATCTTCAGGCTGAGCATTGTCTTCATGTGGATCAGGTGCTAAGATGATAAGTTCTTCTTCAGGTTGAGCTTCAGAAGGTACAATTTCTCCAGTTCCCATAAGCTTGATTGATTCATTTGCTGGAACTTCATCTAGCACATTTGGCAATTGCTCTCTTTGTGATCCATTGGTTTCATCAAACCGCACATCCACTGTTTCAACCACTTTGTAGTGGTAGAGGTTGAAGACTCTGTAGGAGTGCGAATCCTTTCCATATCCAAGCATGAAGCCCTCATGTGCTTTTGGTGCAAACTTTGAGTTGTGGTGTGGGTCCTTGATCCAGCATTTTGCGCCAAATACTCTGAAATAACTGACATTTGGCTTCTTGCCAGTTAGGAGTTCATAGGATGTCTTGTTTAGAAGCTTGTGAAGATAAACACGATTGATTGTATGGCATGCAGTATCAATGGCTTCAGTCCAGAATTTTCTTGGAGTCTTGTATTCATCTAGCATTGTTCTGGCCATCTCAATGAGTGTTCTGTTCTTGCGTTCGACGACGCCATTCTGCTGTGGTGTGTATGGAGCTGAGAATTCATGTGTGATGCCCAAGGTATCCAGATATGTATCAAGGCCAGTGTTCTTGAATTCAGTGCCATTGTCACTTCTGATGTGCTTTATCTTGGCGCCAAAATTGTTCATAGCTCGATTTGTGAAGCGTCTGAAGACATCCTGCACTTCAGTCTTGTAAAGGATTATGTGCACCCAAGTATATCTAGAATAATCATCAACAATTACGAAGCCATAGAGGCATGCAGAAGTAGTAAAAGTTGAGTAGTGAGTGGGACCGAAAAGATCCATGTGAAGCAGTTCGAAGGGTTGAGTAGTGGTCATGATTGTCTTCGAAGGATGTTTTGCCCTTGTCATCTTCCCTGCTTCACAGGCACCGCATAAGTGATCTTTCTTGAACTTCACGCCTTCGATGCCTATGACGTGCTTTTTCTTCGCAAGGGTGTGGAGGTTCCTCATGCCAGCATGCCCAAGCCTTCGATGCCAAAGCCAGCATTCTGAAGCTTTTGCAAAAAGACATACTGCAAGTTGTGGTCCTGCTGAGAAATCTACCACATACAAATCACCTTTCCTATACCCTTCAAACACTAGAGATTTGTCAGATTCCATTAGCACCAGGCAGCGATATTTGCCAAACATTACAATCATATTCAAATCGCAAAGCATTGCGACAGACATTAAGTTGAAGCCAAGGGATTCAACAAGCATGACTTTATCCATGTGTTGATCCTTTGAGATTGCAACTCTACCTAGACCCAATACCTTACTTTTACCAGTGTCAGCGAATGTAATGTGGCTCTTGTCGGATGGACGTAAAGTTGAGTCCATAAGAAGGCTTCTTCTGCCAGTCATGTGATTTGTACACCCACTGTCAATAATCCACTCTGAAGACTTTGAAGTCGCTGGTATCGTACCCTACAGTGCAGTTAGGGGGATAGGCTTCACGAAGAGTGTTGTGAAGCATAAACATTTGGCGAACCAGTGGGTTATGAAAACTTAGATCCAGATTAGGACTAATGGGGAGAGTAGCATGCGATTCAGGAACGAAGTACATAATGATGCCATTTGGGCAGTTTATCTTGCGCCCCACAAGATTTTTATGGTCCCCAGCAATAGCATCAGAAGATTTTGTTTTTGTGCTGGAGACCTTTCCCTGCAAAAAAAAAAGGTTAAGCTTTCTTAACCACCCACATCTTCAAGGGTGGCTTAGAAGCTATGAGTCTAAGAGCAGCATCTGAGAATTTTGGCTTTGAAGCCTTAGCAAACAGTCTAGCAGGGGGACAATAATACTCATAGGAATAAGCAGAATAATTTTTGGTCATATGAACATGACGGTTCGATGAACCACTCTCATATTCATATGCCTGAGTATGGTTCCCCTGCAAAACATTTGCGTTAGTGCGACTCAGGTGAGTTCCCTGTTTGTATGAAGCATTTGGACCATATGAAACCTTTGGTCTGAGGTTTGTCTTCTTCAAGTGAGGTGTCATGAAGACATTCACAGGAAGATTTTCCAGACATGTTTTCGGAACCCAGATCTTCTTCATAGGCGGTCCATTCCTGCAGTTAGTACCAATGTACCTGGCAAACACTTCACCATTCTGATTCTTAAACAGCTTATAGTTTGCATCAAAGGATTCATCAATGATAATTGGGTTAGCACAAGTGAAGCCAGATAAATTGGATGGATCTGCTGAAAGTTCCTTTGCAGCAACCCACGTAGTTTTGGGGTACTGCTCAGGTTTCCAGTAAGACCCATCTGCATTAATTTTCCTCACGAACCCAACACCCTCTTTCCTAGGGTTTCGGTTCAGAATCTGCTTCTTAAGGACATCACATAATGTCTAATGCCCTTTCAGACTTTTGTACATCCCTGTTTCAAGCAATGTCTTCAACCTAGCATTCTCATCAGCAATAGCAGTGGTATCCTCAGCAGAGGGGTTAGTTACCACATCAACAGTTGAAGATATTGAAACAGTAGTAGCAGTGGAACATTCAGCAACAGAAGCAGCATTATCACGCTCAATGCATTTAAGACATGGTGGTTCAAATCCTTCCTGAGCGGGATTGATCTGTTCAGCGCGAAGTGACTCGTTTTCCTTTTGAAGATCTTCATGAGCCACCCTCAATTTCTCAAGTTCTTGCTTCCTTTGAAGATAATCATAGGAAAGCTTTTCATGAGTTGTCGAGAGAGTATCATGACGATCTTCAAGTTCCTGATACTTAACGTGAAGGTTTTTTATGTCTTCAATTAAGGATTCAGATCGAGTCATTTCAGCACCCAACAGATCATCGCTTCTGTCTAACAATTTTTGAATATGTTCCATAGCTTTCTGTTGTTCAGTTGCAATTTTAGCAAGTGTTTTGTAGCTAGGTTTTGAATCACATTCAGAGTCATCGTCACTAGATGTTTCATAGCGAGTTGTGCGTGTGATTACCTTGGCACCGCGTGCCATGAAGCAGTAGGTAGGAGTGGAGTCGTTCTTGTCATTTGCGTCTGTGTCGGTGATGCAGTCATTGTCTTCAGTATTCAAGATGGACTTGGCGACGTATGTTGTAGCCAGACTCGCAATGCCAGAATCAGACTCCTCCTCAGACTCCACCTCTGCCTCCTCAGAGGCGGACTCCTCCTCTGAATCCATCTCCTTTCCAACAAACGCACGTGCCTTGCCAGATGAGCTCTTCTTGTGTGATGAAGACCTTGATGAAGTTTTGGAAGACGACTTTGAGTATTTCTTCATCTTCTTGTCGTCAGAATCATATTCCTTGCTCTTCTTCTTCCTTCTGTTCTCATTGTCCCACTGTGGACACTCAGAGATGAAGTGTCCAGTTTTCTTGCACTTGTGACATGTTTTCTTCTTGTAGTCATGAGCAGAAGCTTCATCATTCCTTGAGCTTGATCGTGAAGATTTCCTGAAGCCTTTCTTCTTAGTGAATTTTTGGAACTTCTTCACTAGCATTGCAAGTTCTCTTCCAATGTCTTCAGGATCATCAGAACTGCAGTCAGATTCTTCTTCAGATGAGGAGACAGCTTTTGCCTTCAAGGCACGAGTTCGCCCATAGTTTGGACCGTAGATATCTCTTTTTTCAGAAAGCTGAAACTCATGTGTGTTGAGCCTCTCAAGTATGTCAGACGGATCGAGTGTCTTGAAATCAGGACGTTCTTGAATCATCAGGGCCAGAATGTCAAACGAACTATCAAGTGATCTCAGCAGCGTCTTGACGATTTCATGTTTGGTGATCTCAGTAGCGCCGAGGGCTTGAAGTTCATTTGTGATGTCAGTGAGCCGATCAAAGGTGTGCTGGACATTCTCATTGTCATTTCGTTTGAAGCGGTTGAAGAGATTGCGAAGGACACTGATTCTTTGATCTCTCTGGGTTGATATGCCTTCATTAACTTTGGAGAGCCAATCCCAGACCAGTTTGGATGTCTTCAAGGCACTCACACGGCCATACTATCCTTTGGTCAGATGACCACAAATGATATTCTTGGCAGTAGAGTCCAGTTGAACGAACTTCTTGACATCAGCAGCAGTGACACCTTCTCCAGCCTTGGGAACGCCGTTTTCGACGACATACCATAGGTCGACGTCAATGGCTTCAAGATGCATGCGCATCTTATTCTTCCAGTAGGGATATTCAGTTCCATCGAAGACGGGACAAGCAGCGGACTTTGATTATCCCTGCAGTCGACATAGCTAAAACTCCAGGTGGTTAAACCGAATCACACAGAACAAGGGAGCACCTTGCTCTGATACCAATTGAAAGTGCGTTATATCGACTAGAGGGGGGGTGAATAGGCGATTTTTATGAAAGTCTTCAAAACGTGAGAGTTGTGAAGACAAACAGTGAAGATCATGCCTATTACTATGCAGCGGAAGTTAGATTACACTAGGCCAGCCATGGTCATGTATTCAATAGAGTGAAAGCGCAATGACAAACAGCCTCAGTGTAATAAGGATCAGGTGGGAAGAAGTTATGAAGCCAAACAGATCATACATTCATGTTGTGAAGACAAAAGATAAAGCAAGCATGCAATGTCTTCACAATGAATAACTGTAAGTGAAAGGAAGTGAAGATGAAACCAGTGATGCGTTGAAGACAATGATTTGTTGGACCAGTTCCAGTTGCTGTGACAACTGTACGTCTGGTTGGAGCGGCTAGGTATTTAAACCAAAGGACACACAGTCCCGAACACCCAGTCAAGGACACTTAGTCCAAGACACCCAGTCCTCACCGTTTTCTCCTTGAGCTAAGGTCACACAGACCTCGCCCAATCACTCAGGTAAGTCTTCAAGGTAGACTCCCAAACCTTCACAGACTTCGTTCCCAAGGTGCAGCAGGGTCGGTGGAGTTGTTTGGCGGCGGTGCAGACGAGCTTGGTGCAGATGCGACGCGCGTTGAAGCAGGTGGAGATGATGTCACGTCGTCTTCTTCTTCAATGATCCGGGCAGACACGGTGGCAGCAGAAGAAGAGAACT
Organism: Triticum urartu; assembly: GCF_056163025.1. Taxonomy (NCBI): domain Eukaryota; kingdom Viridiplantae; phylum Streptophyta; class Magnoliopsida; order Poales; family Poaceae; genus Triticum; species Triticum urartu. The sequence goes on from NC_141879.1 coordinate 14,886,858, forward strand.
CTGACTCTTCAAGTGATGGTGTGCTGCGCATCACCGCTCTTCGTGGAGGCGTGGAGTCAAATTTGAAGTGCTCTGTGAAGCCATCCTCATGCAGTTCAGCTTCAGGGCACATCATAGTGAGGCCCTTCCAAGTGCGGCGACAGGTCTCGTGTGTGACAAATGCATTCTTGGTTGCCATATTTCTAATGCGATTGACTTCTTGCATGATGCTTCTCATCTGCCTCTTGATCCAGTCGTGATGCCTATCTTGCTTTTGGTGAAGAGCCACAAGAAGCTCTCTGTCATTGAGTGTACGAGCGCGCTTCTTGGGTCTCTTTGCAGCTGTGCTGTTGGTGGCTTCAGTTGATGCAGGGGCACGTGTGGTGCCAGCCATTGGATACACTCGGGAGAGAGCTTCAATACCTTCAATATTTTTAGTGAAGCTCTGGTGTTCTGCATTCTGAAGACTTAGTGGTTGCTTGGCCGGCTCTGGATATATTGCTTCAGCAGATGTGTCCATATCTGGCAAAAATATCCTATGATTGCGGGCTGAGGGTTGATAGGAGATTGCAGAGTGAAGCTTGATCAGCCTCATAACCCAAGGAGCATAAAACTTTAATCCAAACAGTTCTGAAGCAGACGCTGCAAATTGACGGATGAAGAGATCCTGTGTATTGAAGCATTTGCCGTGAAGAATGCAGAAGATGAGAGTCTTCATTGCACCATCAATCGTTGCATATCGAGAGTGTCCCTTGACTGGCCAGAGAGTCCGCCTTATGATGTGATATATTGTTCTGGGCAGGTACTCTAAGTCTTCAACGAAGAACTTAGTTGGATAGGGTGCATTTGGAGGAAATGGCTTCATCATTGAGAGCATTTGACTCATATCTGGCTCAGGACGCTGAAATATGCTCTCAATTGCTTCAGCATGGAGTTTGCACCCTTCTTCAAAGAATTCGCCAGGAGTGGGAAGGCCGGTAAGCTCAATTAGATCGAAAGCATTGGCTTCATGATGGATATTTCCTGTCATCCACTCCAGGATCCATGTCTTCGGATCTCTGTTATAGCCTTTGATATGCAAGGTGGCATAGAACTGGAGCAGAAGCTCTTCATTCCAGTGCTCTTCGTCAGTGATAAATGGCAGCAAACCCACTTGCTTGAAGCAATCCAGTGCTTCTTCCAAACCAGGCAGACCTGCAACAGCTTCAACCTCAAGGCGCTTGTGAGGAAAGATGTGGCTTTGGTTGTAGAGGATGCATGAATAATAGCTGCGCTGTTGATGGCTCCAGAACCTATCTGATACAATCCGTTCCCTTGAATAAGGGTTCTTGGAGCGGTCGAAAAACGTGTTATCTGCCCTGAAGCAGTTGATGTTGAAGGAACCAGGAGCTGATGCAGGACCTGGGAACCTTGGTAGTCGTGGGATTGGCTTCTGGACCTGGGGCCTGTGCGCAATATGATAGTTGAATTGTGGTCCGGCAGCAGACTCAGGCACAGAATGTTCAGGAGCAGTAGCTTCGGTGTCTTCTGAAGCTGTTGTTGGGGAGGGCTCCACATTTGCTTCGGCGTTGTTTGTGGCAGCCTCAACATTTTCAGCTTCAGGCACGTTCTCCTTGAGAACTGCTTCTTGTTGGTGCGGGGGAGTTGGAGCTTGTGGTATTTCTTCTTGCTCTTCGGCTGATGCAGCCGGAATGTCTTCAGCAGCCTGAGCCCTTGGCCCTTTGCGAAGCCTATGGAATGTAGGCGCTGGTGGAGTTGCAGTGGGTTGGGGCTCATCTTCCTCCTGTGGGCGATCTGCCCATGATGCATTTTGTGTGATTGGCGTCAATGGACGACCAATACTTATCTGTTCGCTTGTCTCAAGCTGAGGAAGGGCTGCATCACCTTGCACATTGTCTTGGAGACCAATGTCTTCAGCAGCATTGGGGTTGGCTGCTGGAATGTCTTCAGCGTGCGGAGCCTCTATGTAAGCAGGCTCATGCACTGTCAACTGACGGTCTGCGTCAGAATAGCGGACGCAGAGTGGTTCAACTATCAGGGGCTCTGTGGGAGCAGCCCGAGATTTCTTGGTCTTGCGCTTCTTGATGATGGGTTCAGAAGGAGAGGCTTCAGAATGTTTTCTCTTCTTAGCTTTAGCCTCTGCAGTCCGTGTCTTCTTGTGCTGTGAGGCGGTTGATCGACTCTTTGGCTTCGAGCCAGTCGTTGCAGCTGGGAAGACAATCGGAGCATCAGGTTCTGACCTTGGCGCTTCAGGTTCGGGCACAGCCGCCTTCTTTTTCTTCTTCGCGGCCATCCTGGGGTCAATGCCAGGACGCCCAAGTGCCTTGCGCTTTTCTGCCTCATTGTAGGCTTGCACGCAGCGTTCAGCCAAAGTCTTCATGCGTTCTCGCGAGCCTTGAGCTTTGGCACGCGTTTTCAGGAAGTTCTCTTTCAGCTCGTGCAACATGATCTTGAAGTTTTTTACTTCTTGCACACTGAGCTTGGCCACGTGCTTCTTGAACTGAGCCTTTTCATGATCAATTTTCTGCTTCAGTTCTACAATTCGCTGGGCTATTGCAAGTTCTGAAGCAATTGCACCTTGAAAGGCAACGCTGAGGCCTATGGGTAGCTGCAGATCATTGAAGCTTATGTCTGGTGTGTCAAACCATTCATCGATGAAGTTGTGAATGATGGCGACATCAAACAGAGGAAGATTGTTGAAGATTTCGGCTTCCTCCTTGCTCTTGATGAGCTGCTCAAGAGCATCATCTCCAAGATCTTCATCGCTTGAGAGATCAATGGCTTCGCAGCGCAGAATGTCAGCAGCTGTGAGCTCTTTCCCTGTGTGTGGCTGAGGCTTCTTGGCTTCTTGGGGCTTGGACACTCGTGATAAGCCCTCTGACTGCACACTGGCTTCAGGAGGTGCAGTTGCTAAAGGCTTCACTCTTGCGATCTTGGGAGAAGCGGCTGGCTTTGAAGCTTTTGGTGCTTTTGGCTTCTTCTGCTTTGGCTTCGGAGCAGCAGGGGCGTCATCTGACTCAGTATCTGCTGGAGGGTCATTCACAGCAGTCCCTTGGACTAGGATGCAAGTGATGAGGCCTTCAAGATTGGCATACGGCCCGATGATATTGGGATCGGCGTTGCGTGTGCCATCTGCCCTTGGTGAGGAGGGACCAGGGTTGAAGTCAAGCCCAAATTTCTTCTTGTTTATCTTTGCTGACTGTTGTGCAAACTGAAAGTTGCGCTTGAAGAGATTATCATCGCGACACCAGAGAAGTGATGACGGATGTGCCTCAGCTGGTTGTGGTCCTCTCACCATGCATGGATAGAAGCCTTGAGCAATGGCTTCGTCTCTGGACTTGGGTACGTGATTTTTGTATAATACATCTCCCCACGGTCTCTTGATGGCGCACTTCTCCGCATATTCCTGAGTGACGAAGCGGTAGTGGAACCATTGCTCTGCCCAATATCTTCGAATCCATTGGATTCGTGTCTTGCGCTGACCATAGCTTTCTTCAGGATCAGTTTTGTACATCTCTGCCAATTCATCAGGCAGATCTTTGGACGTTTCACCACGTCGCTGTCTGCCTCCCTTCCTTGCTGCTGTTTCTGAAGCCATGAATAACTTGGAAGGCTTCAAGATGTTCAAAGGTTTCAAAGGCTTCCTTTTGCAAGAACTGGCTTCAGGCGAGTAAAGTGACTTGACGGTAACGGGATTGAACGAGGTATTGGGATACCGACGATCGAATCTCAGGCAAGTAACGTACCGATTGACAAAGGGAATTGTATACGGGGTTACTTGAATCCTCGACATCGTGGTTCATCCGATGAGATCATCGAGGAGCATGTGGGAGCCAACATGGGTATCCAGATCCCGCTGTTGGTTATTGACCGAAGAGTCGTCTCGGTCATGTCTGCGTGTCTCCCGAACCCGTAGGGTCTACACACTTAAGGTTCGGTGACGCTAGGGTTGTAGAGATATTAGTATGCAGCAACCCGAAATTTGTTCGGAGTCCCGGATGAGATCCCGGATGTCACGAGGAGTTCCGGAATGGTCCGGAGGTGAAGAATTATATATAGGAAGTGCAGTTTCGGCCATCGGGAAGGATTCGGAGTCACCGGTATTGTACCGGGACCACCGGATGGGTCCCGGGGGTCCACCGGGTGTGGCCACCCATCCCGGAGGGCCCCGTGGGCTAAAGTGGTGAGGAGAACCAGGCCCTAGTGGGCTGGTGCGCCCCCCCCTTGGGCCACCCCTGCGCCTAGGGTTGGGAACCCTAGGGTGGGGGGGGGGGCTCCACTTGCCTTGGGGGGAAAGCCTCCCCCTGCCCCCCCCAAGGAGATCCCATCTCCTAGGGCCGGCGCCCCCCAGGGGGCCTATATAAAGGGGGGGAGGGAGGGCAGTCGCACCCCAAGTTTTGGCGCCTCCCTCTCCCCTGCTACACCTCTCCCTCTCACAGAAGCTCGGCGAAGCCCTGCTACGATTACTGCTGCATCCACCACCACACTATCGTGCTGCTGGATCTCCATCAACCTCTCCTTCCCTTGCTGGATCAAGAAGGAGGAGACGTCTTCCCCAACCGTACGTGTGTTGAACGCGGAGGTGCCGTCCGTTCGGCACTTGGTCATCGGTGATTTGGATCACGGTGAGTACGACTCCATCATCCCCGTTCTCTTGAACGCTTCCGCTCGCGATCTACAAGGGTATGTAGATGCACTCTCCTCTCGTTGCTAGTTGACTCCATAGATTGATCTTGGTGAAACGTAGGAATTTTTTTTGTTTTCTGCAACGTTCTCCAACAGTGGCATCATGAGCTAGCTCTATGCGTAGTTCTCTTTGCACGAGTAGAACACAAATTTTTTGTGGGCGTAGATGTTGTCAACCTTCTTGCCACTACTAGTCTTATTTTGCTTCAGCGGTATTGTGGGATGAAGCGGCCCGAACCGACCTTACACGTACGCTTACGTGAGACAGGTTCCATCGACTGACATGCACAAGTTGCACAAGGTGGCTAGCGGGTGTCTGTCTCTCCCACTTTAGTTGGAGCGGATTCGACGAAAAGGGTCCTTATGAAGGGTAAATAGAAGTTGGCAAATCACGTTGTGGTTTTCACGTAGGTAAGAAAACGTTCTTGCTAGAACCCTATTGCAGCCACGTAAAACATGCAACAACAATTAGAGGGCGTCTAACTTGTTTTTGCAGCAAGTGCTTTGTGATGTGATATGGCCAAAAGTTGTGATGCATGATATATGTGATGTATGAGATGATCATGTTATTGTAATTGGAATCACGACTTGCATGTCGATGAGTATGACAACCGGCAGGAGCCATAGGAGTTGTCTTAATTTATTTATGACCTGCGTGTCAACATAAACGTCATGTAATTACTTTACTTTATTGCTAAAGCGTTAGCCATAGTAGTAGAAGTAATAGTTGACGTGACAACTTCATGAATACACGATGATGGAGATCATGGTGTCATGCCGGTGACGAAGATGATCATGGCGCCCCAAAGATGGAGATCAAAAGGAGCCATATGATATTGGCCATATCATGTCACTATTTGATTGCATGTGATGTTTATCATGTTTATGCTTCTTATTTACTTAGAAACGACGGTAGTAAATAAGATGATCCCTCACAATAAATTTCAAGAAAGTGTTCCCCCTAACTGTGCACCGTTGCGAAAGTTCGTTGTTCCGAAGCACCACGTGATGATCGGGTGTGATAGGTTCTAACGTTCGCATACAACAGGTGTAAGCCAGATTTACACACGCAATACACTTAGGTTGACTTGACGAGCCTAGCATGTACAGACATGGCCTCGGAACACAAGAGACCGAAAGGTCGAACATGAGTCGTATGGAAGATACGATCAACATGGAGATGTTCACCGATGATGACTAGTCCGTCTCACATGATGATCGGACACAGCCTAGTTGAGTCAGATCATGTAACACTTAGATGACGAGAGGGATGTCTAATCTGAGTGGGAGTTCATTAAATAATTTGATTAGATGAACTTAATTATCATGAACTTAGTCTAAATAAACTTTGCAATATGTCTTGTAGATCAAATGGCCCACGCTAATGTCAACCTCAACTTCAACGCGTTCCTAGAGAAAACCAAGCTGAAAGATGATGGCAGCAACTATACGGACTGGGTCCGGAACCTGAGGATCATCCTCATAGCTGCCAGGAAACAATATGTCCTAGAAGCTCCGCTAGGTGAAGCGCCCATCCCAGAGAACCAAGACGTTATGAATGCTTGGCAGCAGCGTGCTGATGATTACTCCCTCGTTCAGTGCGGCATGCTTTACAGCTTAGAACCAGGGCTCCAAAAGCGTTTTGAGAAGCACGGAGCATATGAGATGTTCGAAGAGCTGAAAATGATTTTCCAAGCTCATGCCCGAGAGATATGAAGTCTCCGGCAAGTTCTACAGTTGTAAGATGGAGGAAAATAGTTCTGTCAGTGAGCACATACTCAAAATGTCTGGGTTACACAACCGCTTGTCCCAGCTGGACATTAACCTCCCGGACGAGGCGGTCATTGACAGAATCCTTCAGTCGCTCCCACCTAGCTACAAGAGCTTTGTGATGAACTACAATATGCAGGGGATGGAAAAGACCATTCCTGAGGTGTATTCAATGCTAAAATCAGCAGAGGTAGAAATCAAAAAGGAACATCAAGTGTTGATGGTGAATAAAACCACTAAGTTCAAGAAAGGCAAGGGGAAGAAGAACTTCAAGAAGGACGGCAAGGAAGTTGCCACGCCCGGTAAGCCAGCTACCGGGAAGAAGTCAAAGAATGGACCTAGGCCTGAGACTGAGTGTTTTTATTACAAGGGAAAGGGACACTGGAAGCGGAACTACCCCAAATACTTAGCAAACAAGAAGGCCGGCAACACTAAAGGTATATGTGATATACATGTAATTGATGTGTACATTACCAGTACGTAGTAGCTCCTAGGTATTTGATACCGGTGCGGTTGCTCATATTTGTAACTCAAAACAGGAGCTGCGGAATAAACGAAGACTAGCGAAGGACGAGGTGACGATGCGCGTCAGGAATGGTTCCAAGGTCGATGTGATCGCCGTCGGCACGCTACCTCTACATTTACCTACGGGATTAGTTTTAAACCTCAATAATTGTTATTTAGTGCCAGCTTTGAGCATGAACATTGTATCTGGATCTCGTTTAATGCGAGATGGCTACTCATTTAAATCCGAGAATAATGGTTGTTCTATTTATATGAGAGATATGTTTTATGGTCATGCCCCGTTGGTGAATGGATTATTCTTAATGAATCTCGAACGTAATGTTACACATATTCATAGTGTGAATATCAAAAGATGTAAGGTTGATAATGATAGTCCCACATACTTGTGGCACTGCCACCTTGGTCACATAGGTGTCAAACGCATGAAGAAGCTCCATACAGATGGACTTTTGGAGTCTCTTGATTTCGAATCATTTGACACATGCGAACCATGCCTCATGGGGAAGATGACCAAGACTCCGTTCTCCGGAACAATGGAGCGAGCAACCAACTTATTGGAAATCGTACATACTGATGTGTGCGGTCCAATGAGTGTTGAGGCTCGCGGTGGCTATCGTTATGTTCTCACTCTCACTGATGACTTGAGTAGATATGGGTATGTCTACTTAATGAAACACAAGTCTGAGACCTTTGAAAAGTTCAAGGAATTTCAGAGTGAGGTTGAGAATCAACGTAACAGAAAAATCAAGTTCTTACGATCAGATCGTGGGGGAGAATATTTAAGTCACGAATTTGATACGCACTTAAGGAAACGTGGAATCGTTTCACAACTCACGCCGCCTGGAACACCTCAGCGTAACGGTGTGTCCGAACGTCGTAATCGCACTCTATTGGATATGGTGCGATCTATGATGTCACTCACTGATTTACCACTATCATTTTGGGGATACGCTCTAGAGACAGCTACATTCACTTTAAATAGGGCACCGTCTAAATCCGTTGAGACGACACCGTATGAATTATGGTTTGGGAAGAAACCTAAGCTGTCGTTTCTAAAAGTTTGGGGATGCGATGCTTATGTCAAGAAACTTCAACCTGAAAAGCTCGAACCCAAGTCGGAAAAATGCGTCTTCATAGGATACCCTAAGGAAACCATTGGGTATACCTTCTACCTCAGATCCGAAGGCAAGATCTTTGTTGCCAAGAACGGGTCCTTTCTAGAGAAAGAGTTTCTCTCGAAAGAAGTAAGTGGGAGGAAAGTGGAACTTGATGAAGTATTACCTCTTGAACCGGAGAGTAGCGCAGATCAAGAAAATGTTTCTGTGGTGCCTCCACCGATTAGAGAGGAGGTGAATGAAGATGATCGTGAAACTTCAGATCGAGTTGCTACTGAACTTCGTAGGTCCACAAGGACACGTTCCACACCAGAGTGGTACGGCAACCCTGTCCTGGAAATCATGTTGTTAGACAACGGTGAACCTTTGAACTATGAAGAAGCAATGGCGGGCCTAGATTCCAACAAATGGCTTGAAGCCATGCAATCCGGGATAGGATCCATGTATGAAAACAAAGTATGGACTTTGACAGACTTGCCCGATGATCGGCGAGCGATAGAGAATAAATGGATCTTTAAGAAGAAGACGGACGCGGATGGTAATGTTACCATCTATAAAGCTCGACTTGTCGCTAAGGGTTATCGACAAGTTCAAGGGGTTGACTACGATGAGACCTTCTCACCCGTAGCGAAGCTGAAGTCCGTCCGAATCTTGTTAGCAATTGCCGCATACTATGATTATGAGATATGGCAAATGGACGTCAAAACGGCATTCCTCAATGGCTTTCTTAAGGAAGAATTGTATGTGATGCAGCCGGAAGGTTTTGTCGATCCTCAAAATGCTAACAAGGTATGCAAGCTCCAATCTTCTATTTATGGGCTGGTGCAACCATCTCGGAGTTGGAACATTCGCTTTGATGAAATGATCAAAGCGTTTGGGTTTATGCAGACTTATGGAGAAGCCTGCGTTTATAAGAAAGTGAGTGGGAGATCTGTAGCATTTATCATATTATATGTGGATGACATACTCTTGATGGGAAATGATATAGAACTTTTGGACAGCATTAAGGCCTATTTGAATAAGTGTTTTTCAATGAAGGACCTTGGAGAAGCTGCTTATATATTAGGCATCAAGATCTATAGAGATAGATCAAGACGCCTCATAGGTCTTTCACAAAGCACATACCTTGATAAGATATTGAAGAAGTTCAATATGGTTCAGTCCAAGAAGGGGTTCTTGCCTGTGTTGCAAGGTGTGAAATTGAGCTCAGCTCAATGTCCGACCATGGCAGAAGATAGAGAAAAGATGAGTGTCATCCCCTATGCCTCAGCCATAGGGTCTATCATGTACGCCATGCTGTGTACCAGACCTGATGTAAACCTTGCCGTAAGTTTGGTAGGAAGGTACCAAAGTAATCCCGGCAGGAACACTGGACAGCGGTCAAGAATATCCTGAAGTACCTGAAAAGGACTAAGGACATGTTTCTCGTATATGGAGGTGACGAAGAGCTCGTCGTAAAGGGTTACGTCGACGCTAGCTTAAACATAGATCTGGATGACTCCAAGTCACAAACCGGATACGTGTTTATTTTGAATGGTGGGGCAGTAAGCTGGTGCAGTTGCAAGCAAAGCGTCGTGGCGGGATCTACATGTGAAGCGGAATACATGGCAGCCTCGGAAGCAGCGCATGAAGCAATCTGGATGAAGGAGTTCATCACCGACCTAGGAGTCATACCCAATGCGTCGGGGCCGATCGCTCTCTTCTGTGACAACACTGGAGCTATTGCCCTTGCCAAGGAGCCCAGATTTCACAAGAAGACCAGGCACATCAAGCGTCGCTTCAACTCCATTCGTGAAAATGTTCAAGATGGAGACATAGATATTTGTAAAGTACATATGGATCTGAATGCCGCAGATCCATTGACTAAACCTCTCCCTAGGGCAAAACATGATCAACACCAGAACTCTATGGGTGTTTGATTCATCACAATGTAACTAGATTATTGACTCTAGTGCAAGTGGGAGACTGTTGGAAATATGCCCTAGAGGCAATAATAAAAGGATTATTATTATATTTCCTTGTTCATGATAATTGTCTACTGTTCATGCTATAATTGTGTTATTCGGAAATCGTAATACATGTGTGAATACATAGACCACAACCTGTCCCTAGTGAGCCTCTAGTTGACTAGCTCGTTGATCAATAGATAGTCATGGTTTCCTGACTATGGGCATTGGATGTCATTGATAATGGGATCACATCATTAGGAGAATGATGTGATGGACAAGACCCAATCCTAAGCCTAGCACAAGATCGTGTAGTTCGTTTGCTAAAGCTTTTCCAATGTTAAGTATCATTTCCTTAGACCATGAGATCGTGTAACTACCGGATGCCGTAGGAGTGCTTTGGGTGTGCCAAACGTCACAACGTAACTGGGTGACTATAAAGGTATACTACAGGCATCCCCGAAAGCATCTGTTGGGTTGACACGGATCGAGACTGGGATTTGTCACTCCGTATGACGGAGAGGTATCTCTGGGCCCACTCAGTAATGCATCATCATAATGAGCTCAATGTGACCAAGAATTTGGTCACGGGATCATGCATTACGGTACGAGTAAATTGACTTGCCGGTAACGGGATTGAACGAGGTATTGGGATACCGACGATCGAATCTCGGGCAAGTAACGTACCGATTGACAAAGGGAATTGTATACGGGATTACTTGAATCATCGACATCATGGTTCATCTGATGAGATCATCGAGGAGCATGTGGGAGCCAACATGGGTATCCAGATCCCGCTGTTGGTTATTGACTGGAGAGTCGTCTCGGTCATGTCTGCGTGTCTCCCGAACCCGCAGGGTCTACACACTTAAGGTTCGGTGACGCTAGGGTTGTAGAGATATTAGTATGCAGCAACCCGAAAGTTGTTCGGATTCCCGGATGAGATCCCGGACGTCATGAGGAGTTCCGGAATGGTCCGGAGGTGAAGAATCATATATAGGAAGTGCATTTTCGACCATCGGGAAGGATTCGGAGTCACCGGTATTGTACCGGGACCACCGGATGGGTCCCGGGGGTCCACCGGGTGGGGCCACCAATCCCGGAGGGCCCCGTGGGCTGAAGTGGGGAGGAGAACCAGCCCCTAGTGGGCTGGTGCGCCCCCCTTGGGCCCCCCTGCGCCTAGGGTTGGGAACCCTAGGGTGGGGGGCGCCTCCACTTGCCTTGGGGGGCAAGCCTCCCCCTTGGCCGCCGCCCCCCCCCCCCCCAAGGAGATCCCATCTCCTAGGGCCGGCGCCCCCCTAGGGGGTCTATATAAAGGGGGGGAGGGAGGGCAGCCGCACCCCAAGTCTTGGCGCTTCCCTCTCCCCTGCTACACCTCTCCCTCTCGCAGAAGCACGGCGAAGCCCTGCTGCGATTACTGCTGCATCCACCACCACGCCGTCGTGCTGCTGGATCTCCATCAACCTCTCCTTCCCTTGCTGGATCAAGAAGGAGGAGACGTCTTCCCCAACCGCACGTGTGTTGAACGCGGAGGTGCCGTCCGTTCGGCACTTGGTCATCAGTGATTTGGATCACGGCGAGTACGACTCCATCATCCCCGTTCTCTTGAACGCTTCCGCTCGCGATCTACAAGGGTATGTAGATGCACTCTCCTCTCGCTGCTAGTTGACTCCATAGATTGCTCTTGGTGAAACGTAGGAAATTTTTTTGTTTTCTGCAACGTACTCCAACAGTCCTGACATCTCCTATCCTGTCCACATCCTGAGTCAGTTTGTTTCAGACCCCACCTCTGTCCACTATAGTCACCTCCTCCGTGTTCTACGATATCTTCGTGGAACGATCTCTCAGGGCCTTTTCTTTCCCTGCTCCAGCTCTCTTGAGCTCCAGGCCTACTCTGATGCTACCTGGGCTAGTGATCCCTCTGATCGACACTCGCTCTCTGCTTACTGTGTCTTTCTTGGTGGCTCTCTTATTGCCTGGAAGACAAAGAAGCAGACTGCAGTTTCTCGCTCGAGTACTGAGGCTGAGTTGCGAGCCATGGCTATGTTGACGGCTGAGGTGCTCTGGTTACGGTGGTTACTTGAGGATTTTGGTGTGTCTGCTACTACCTCAACTCCTCTCCTGTCCGACAGTACTGGTGCTATCAGTATTGCGCGTGACCCGGTGAAGCATGAGCTCACCAAGCACATCGGTGTGGATGCCCACTTTGTGCGTGCTGCTGTGCAGGATCAGACTCTCGCTCTTCACTATGTGCCCTCCGAGTTACAGTTGGCTGACTTCTTCACGAAGGCACAGACTCGAGCGCAGCATGGATTTTCCCTCTCCAAACTCAGTGTTGTTGATCCACCATGAGTTTGAGGGGGGGGGGAGGTGTGTTAGATGTGTATAGTTCATTGTGTACATCCCCATTGTATAAGGGGCTTTTCTGCACTTTGCCACACCTGTATATGTACTGGCCTTTGGCCCTCAGTAAAGGTTCAGTTGCTGATTATCCAACAAGTGCAAGTTTTTTATGTGCCTAGTGTTTAATCAGCACTATCTAGTAACAACTGACAATCTTCAACGCCGTGGTTGGACACCTAATGAAGACACCTTCACCTTGTGTCCCGTCTCATCAGAAAGATGCATCTATCCTTTTGTCCACCACCGATTCACACAGAGTGTATCATGGAATCGTGTGCATGCCTGCACCGCTGCCGACTTCCCTGTTCCAGCTGCTGAGCATCAGGCTTCTGCAGAATGGTGGCTACAGGCTAGAAAGGGAGCTCCACAAAACATGTGGCGTGACTTCAACACAGTGGCAATCTTTGTTCGTTGGCGAGTTTGGAAAATCTTTAATGGGCTCCATTGCAGCTTCCTCCGGAAAGATGTGAGATATTGGAGAGCAACTGGCTGTATTTTTTAAATTTGAATTTTCTTATGTCTTTTCCAGCTCCTACATAGTGTAGGGACCCATGCAGTTTTGAAGCTGGAGTTGATCTATACCTCAGCTCGCTCTGTTGAGTTTCTTCTTGTAACCTCTGCTTCCACCCTCTTAATAAAGATCAGTCTATGGCCTTTCGGATATTATCATTGTATATGTTAAACCAATTGAATAGCCACCAAAAATAAGAACGTGCAGTTCTCTTACAGTTGAATAGCTATATGCAACAATCACTCTCAGTCTCAAATTGGTCGCCAATCAACATAATGTTTAGTATAAATACATATGTTAAATTTCAAGCTTAAACCTTTTAAGTATTAAAGCGCCCTTTAGGAAAATTATGTTAAATTTCAAATGTTGGCTGCTGCATAAATTTCAAATTAGTGTAGGGTACAACTAATATGAACTATGAAGTCAATATCTCGTTCCCTTGTTTTTAAATGATGAATTGGATGATATGTGTTTCATCAATATGAACAACTGGCTACCATTGCCGGCTAAGCTTGGAGTATATTATGAATGTATGCTCAACTCGAACAGAACAACTAATAATTAACTTATGTTTGCATCTTGACCAACAGCAACTCGATCGAGGTCATCTCCGTTAATTAATTCAGCATTCTTGTTGGAATATTCTGACCTCGATCCAGGGACGGAGCTCACGTGTATGCACGGAGACGAAGCCGCCGAACAGGACGACGGTGGTCCATGTCACCACGAGAAAACCCAGTCCCCTCATCATCAGAGGTACTCCATGAAGACGGTGTAGTTGTTTATGATCTCCACCTCGGGCAGCGCCTCTTCTGGCCGAAGCCAGAAGCCAAGGAACTCATCGGACACGTGTTTCATCTCCACACCCTCGTCAGTACTTCTCGTTACTCTGTCCACTCTGCCAATCTTCATCAGATGAGTTGGAGGAGCCTGACGTCCTTTTTTTTCCCAGAAAAGGAGGATTATCGTCGGCTTCTGCACCGCATGCAGCCATCTATATAATTAACCAAAAGATCCAACAAGTGTGTTGTACGGTACATGAAAGGAGAACTCAAAGCCACAACCAGCAAAATCTAGGACCACATGCCTATTATTGGACCGCCATCCAAACCGATTGTACATAACGTGTACGACTGTCTCCCATCGGTTGCAGCCAAAAGTTATATGCTCATTGGCTTCTGCACGGCTGAGTAATGACCACGTACGGATTCAGCCAGTTGCCCTGTATATTACCTAAAAAAATGTGATGTGTTCTGCGTTAAAAATTGCGTCATTCCGGTAATTCCAAATGGCCCAAAGTAATGCACACATTCCGACTCGAATATGCGCCGCTAACTTAGGCTCTACCTCGTTTAGCCAAGTCTCAAAAAGAGTATTTATGGTATAAGGTGCACTTACGTTAAATGCCACATTCACTGTGCCATAGTAGCTTGGCAAGTGGACAGTCGAGAAACAACTGTTGAATTGATTCATCCCTATCATAGAAACAACTTCGTTTACTACCCACCTCACTATGTTTGCAGATTATCTTTAGCCATGACCACTTCTTTGTAACTGAACCACACAAAAATCTTGATTTTTAAGGGCACCTTGATTTTCCAAGTGTGTAGTGATTTTGGAATTGGACCAGTGTTTTATCAGGTCTGTGTACATATACTTCATTGAGAATACTCCTGACACTGAAAGTCTCTGGTGTAGTGTATCTAGCTCATCAGAAAGGCTGACCTGCATCAACCCGTGCACAACATGTATCCATCTATCACATCGTTCCCCTACAAATGACTTTCTGAACTGTATGTTTAAGGGAACTGATTCCAGAATTATACTAACAAAAGGTATGTTTTCATTGTACAAGAGAACAAGAAATCACTAGGCACAGGGGAGCCGTAAGGAAGAGGAGTAATATCGATATTGTAAAGGGTTGGATACTGCATGGCCAGTAGCGTGTCCCCTAGCGAAGTATCTTCCAAAAACCTAATTGAATTGGCATTCCCAAAGTGAATTTGGTCCTATTGAAAAAGGCCACCTTTGTTTGCATAAGCCCCTTCCAAAAAGGATAATTATTCGGTTGCGTCGTAACTTGTGCGAGGGTTTTGGAGTGTAGATATTTGTTACGCAATAACTATATCCATACTAGATGATGCCCCGCGTGTTGCTGCGGGATTTTTTGTCATGAATTTCTAAGAAAGGTGAGGATCCAAACTGAAGTGACAAAACTGCACATCTAACTTCGCATTCTGTAGAGTTGGCAATCCACATTAAGGTTGGGTCAATAGGAAACACATGAATATAGGTGGAATTTGTAGCATTGAAGCATGTATGGCACTGAAGCATGTATCTTCATTGTAGCATAGTTTGGCGTCGCCCTGCATAGTGTACAAATTTGTAGCATTGTTAGAAAGGTATTAAGTGGATAGAATGGGGCTAGCAAGCGGTCTTATGGGCTAGATTTCGGCCTGTGATGGGCCAGCGTTTTGAGGGAAAAAAGAAGGAGAGGCGAGCGAGCGAGTGGTCTGGCCAGGCTAGCGCGCGGACATGAAGCGAGGAGAAAAAATAAATCAAGTGACGTCTGCCATGACGTGGCATCACCAAATTGCATGAAAATTTCTTAGTGGGAGGTAGCTATTTAAGAATAGAGGATGACATGGCACATCGCTGATGTGGATAATGCGCATGGTGAGAAAATAGGAAGTAGTGGGAGCAACTTCTTAAGAATGGTAGATTCCCTCGTCGTCAAAAGAAAATATGTACAACCATTTACTGAGTAAGCATTTGTTCTTTATCTCGAGGTTTTCTATACCTAAACCCCCTTGATCTTTAGGCCTGCATATTATATCCCACTTTGCCAACCTATATTTAGATTTAGTCTCATTGCTCTGCCAAACAAAGAGTGATCGATAAAAGTCCAATCTTTTCTGTATCCCCACAGGTACCGCAGAGAAGAACAAAAGGAACATCTGCATACTTGTAAGCACGGAGTTTATCAGGATTAGCTGACCCCCATAAGACATAAGCTTTCATTTCCAACAACTAAGCTTTTTCTTAAATTGATCCTCTATGCACTTCCCCTCTTTGCCGGTGAGCTTTCAATGATGAATTGGTTTTTGCAAATATCTAAACGGGAGAGATCCCAACTGACAGCAAAACAATTGTCTATAATTATTCTTCTCTTCCTAGGCACGTCCAAAGTAGAACAGTTCACTTTTGTTGAAATTAATTTTCAAGCCAGACAGTTGTTCGAAGAGTCATAAAACTAGCTTAATATCCCTAGCCTTTACGAAATCATGTTCGATGAAAATAATAGTGTCATCGGCATACCGAAGAATGAAAACACCACCATCCACGAGATGCAGCATTAGCCCACCCACCTGACTGTCCTCTTTGACCCTACCAATTAGGATTGCCAGCATATCAGCGACGATATTAAACAAGATTGGAGACATTGGATCCCCTTGCCTCAATTCCTTTTGTGTCTGAAAATAATGACATGTGCCGTCATTATCCTGGCACTGCCTTTTTGTATAAATAATTCTACATGCTTCGTCCAAGCGGTATCAAAACCCATCGTACGGAAGGCCTGTTGTAAAAATGGCCATTTAACCTTACCGTACGCCTTTTCGAACTCAGCCTAAGATTGTAGCTCGACCTGGATCTGAAGTTACGATGGGATTGGGACTAGCTAGATCTGGATCGAGAAAGATGCACGGACTGGCCGGAGTGTAGTGTACTACTAATAAGAACTATGAACTAGCTGCCATGGCTTACAGATGGATAAAGTATGCTGTTGCTAGCTAAGCTTGGAGTATATTATGAATGTATGCTCGACTCGATCAGAACAACTAATAATTAACTTATGTTTGCATCTTGATCAATGACAACCCGACCGAGGTCATCAGTGTTAATTAACTCAGCGTTCTTGTTGGACTTTTAGGCATTATTCTGACCTCGATCTCCCCACCCTGCACCCACCTTTGATTAAATAAAGGAAGCTACTTTCGATGTTTACTCATGTGATCCGATAATTAAGAAAAGGCAAAGCTCTATGGATGCATACATACGCTATTTCTATTTCAAACGGTCACTTGTGTGAGTTAACTGGTGCTAACTGGCACCTAATTATTATTATTTTTCGAAACGTACACAAGAGTTTTGCCTCATCCTGCAATATTCCTTCTGGACTGAGCTCAAGACTGTTGGATGAAGCAATATTGTGTTACTCTGTTTCTGAACATTCGTTAGATGCATGAGTTTTGCTTCTTCCTTTTTTTCTCTGTACAATACTTGAATGGCAAAAAGAAATTGAACAGAATGTACTGATGTAGTTCTGCAAAAAAAGAAATGCCGGATGCTTTTCTTTGGGATATAAACAGCATACTTCAATGGCAAAACAAAATCTGTATCCGGGGCAAAAGAGAGAGTATAGATGGTGTAACCAGTGTTGTACACCATGGTTTTCTGTTTGGGGCATGAAGGTGAAGACGTCAAATACACCAGAGTTCTCAGTATAGACAGAGATAACCCGGAGTATAGTGGAGATCATGACGTACGTTGTCCGTTGCTCGAACAACATTCAATTTCCTGAAACTGCATCGTTAACCCAGTTGAATGGGGTGTTTTCACTTACTGAAACTCGGCTTTATGGTCTGCGTTGGATCACGGCAGTTTGTAAACATCTGCAACAATCACCCTCGGTCGGATGCATGTAACAGTTTTACATTCATAAAGAGCTGGCCATTCATTTGTGTCTGGACATTTGCCACAGTGAGCAGAGGACTGAATCCCAGCTACTATTCTCATAACGTAATTCGGATAGTGTCAGTGAGTCTATATTTTGACAAAACAGACATATATTTGTGGGCGAGTTATTTCAGCGAATCAAATATTTCCTTTTTTTTAGGGAAGAATCAAATATTTCCTATTGTATATATCCTCCTCTTCTAGTTGTACCATGGATATTGCTTTGAAAAGCAAAGAATCAATTGAGTCCAAACCGGGATTATATTTTCTTTTGGGAAACCCGGATTACTGTTGGTTTTACGGTGTTAGTAATTATTTGGAAACTAGTAGTAGTAACTAGTAAGATGCACCCGGAGACGAGCATTTGGCTCACGGGCATCACGGAGACAAACGCGGATGTGAAGTCTGGAGTGCAGACTCCATTCAGTTAGTCTCCGCCCGCAAACTCCATCCAGGTCAAGCCTCCATTGTGGGCACGGCCTTTCCCCCCTCCGCATTCCGCCTCTCCAGCCCCCACCCTCCTCGGAAGTACTTCTCCGGCGAAGTACTCTTCCCGTCAGGTTCTTATCCGGCCCGACCGCAGCCATCCTTGGTCTGCGGCGCCGCTTCCCTGGCAAAGAAAGAAAGGTACCTACCGTAAGCCACTAAGATGGTGATAGATGGGGACTCATCCCCTGGTTTTTGGTTAGTTAGTGTTAGATCCGTATCCTCCATAGATCTAATCTAATCAGCGGATCCCTTTTTCTTCAATGCCTTTTTCTTTTGTTGCTAACTAATGGAGGGGAAAAAGCCCGTCCGCCCGTCTACTTCAGACATTTCAGATCCACGTCTCTTTCAGATTTCACATAGATAAAAAATTTCATACAGATGTTTTTCTTGTTTGTTAGTATAACCGAGAGAAAAATTAAGTCCATCAGTCTCTTTCAGACTTTTTAGATCGACTTTAGACTTCAGATAGATGTACTAATTTTTTCTGCAATCACTAGTTCTTCAATTACCCCCAAAACAGAGTACTGTATTGGTTTCAGTCGACTTTTTTAACATGATTATTTTCCAGACAACTGAATAATAGCAGGTCCCAGTTTTCTCCTTATTTCCACGTACGGCTAATGAACAACACTAATTATGCATGCTTCAATAGAATAACACCTATAACTTCCACAACCAAGATGACGGATGGCGGCCAAGACAACGAACTTGCTGCTCTGGAGAAAGTGTTGCTCGACAAAAGTGCGGATCCTGTCGATCTGCCTTTCTCGCTTCTCAAGGCCATCACAGGGAACTTCTCTGAAGATAATGAAATCGGCAGCGGCGGGTTCGGAGCGGTTTACAAGGTAAGCAAGCCGACCCTCCGCTCTGAAATTAATTTACCGGAGACAATCTAGCTGACACGATTCTATGTGAGATGCAGGGCGTGCTTCCAAGTGGTCGCACCGTTGCCGTGAAGAAGCTCTTTGAGATGTACGAGATCCTGGACAAGAATTTCGCAAGCGAGGTCACCTGTCTTGCTGGGGTCCGGCACAAGAATACCGTGCGATTTCTCGGATACTGCTCCGAGACGCAGCAAGTACTGATGCCATATGACGGGAAGCGTGTCTTGGCTGATGTGCGGCATAGGCTGCTCTGCTTCGAGTACATGCCCAAAGGGTGCCTTGCTGACTATCTCCCTGGTAAAATCTGATCAGCCTTTTGAGCTTGTGTGGTTCAGCCTATCTCTCCGCATATAGTGCCAACTATTTGTTATACTTAATACTCTCCACAGATGCAGCTTGTCGATTTCAGTGGATCACACGTTATCAAATAATCAAGGGGGTCTGTGAAGGCGTACATTATCTTCACAAGCAGCGTATTATTCACATGGACCTCAAACCTCAAAATGTACTATTGGATGACAACATGCTGCCCAGAATTACGGATTTCGGTCTATCAAGACGCTTAAGTGAAAGCAAGAGTCGGGCTATCACTGAAAACAAGCATGGGACGATGTAGGCTAGCAATTTTCTTTGAGAACTTGATGTTTTTATCAGCCATCTACCAACTTTGTCGCATACACTTTATTCACTAATTGTACAAACTGCACTATTTTTTATGCAGGGGATATATGGCACCAGAATTTATAAACAAGGGAGAAATCACCTTCAAGACAGACATATATAGTTTGGGAGTTATAATAATGGAGATCCTTATGGGACATAAGGACTACTCCAATGTTAAGGAGGTAATTATATTATACATGAGGTTCCAAGAAACAACATCATAGACAACATGCTTAGCACAAACCTCAATATTGTTGAACAGAAATGCAACACATATTCAATCAGAGTATTTAGTTAACAGTAGAATTTGTAAATGACAAGATTTGAATGTTGTCTTTGTACTGATCTTCCACAAAACGTAAAATAAAGATGGTTCTGATTTCTGAGTCATTATGTGTGTCAAAAGATTACTAACACTAAAATCGATCAAGTGAGAAATTCAATTTTGTTTGTGGCAGTATCCTTGCATTTGGTCTCCAGTCCTAAATCAATACGGCGGTGTGCTTTTTCTAAAATGCAAGCCATGCTTTTTTGTAACTCAGTAGGCTGTCAAATTGGCAGATAGTTGAAAGTTGGACGAACAAGTTCAGGACATCAGAGAGCCAGACAGCACTGGAACAAGTAAAAGTATGTGCTGAGATAGGGATAAAATGCATGAACTATGACCCAAAGAATAGGCCTGCTACATGGTTTATCATTAGTGGAATACTGGGTGATGTGGAAATTTCAAACTGGTCTATTACAAGTGATGTAGCTACCTCGACAGAAGGGCAGGTACAATTACTCAATAGTAAATGTATATGATCCACCATTTAACTATTTAGTGATTTGTCCTGACCTTCTTTTCATTTTTGTTGCAGATAGGCTTTGCCTCCAAGTTGGTGGATGAATTGAAGTTGATGGATGATTCCGCTGCAGCATCCGAACTGCAGCCATCAGCGCTGGAGGTAGAGCAGGAGGATGGCAAAGTGAGCCTAGAGAGTAAGGGGAAGGCAACAACAGTGATTGTGGCAACTGGGGTGATGAGCACCCTCAGTGCCAAGCTTGCCAAGCTCATGGGCGACGAGTACATTAAGCGCAAAGAGGTGAGGAAGCAGGCGTCCTTCCTCAAGAAGGAGTTGAGCACCATAAACGCTGTCCTTGAGCAGCTGGAGCTCATGGATGAGCTCGCTCCAGCGCTAAAAAATTGGAGGGATGATGTCAGGGAGATCTCCTATGACATGGAGAATTGCATTGATGACTTCATGCGCCAATTTGGAGGTGAGGATGCTGAAGCAAGCTTCGTCGGGGAGGCTGCTGAACTTCACAAGAGGTTGTGCGAGCTTCATAGGATTGCCAACCAGATGGAAGAGCTCAGGACTCTTGTGGTAGAAGCAAATGCTCGACGTGAGAGCTACAAGATTGATGATTGCAAGCCTAGCTTTGTGGGTGTCGACCCTCGGCTGTCAGCGGTCTACCAGGAGGCAACTAGCCTTGTGGGCATTGACGGCCCAAGGGGGGAGGTTGCCAATTGGTTGATGGATACTCAGAAAAAACTCAAGGTTGTGTCTGTTGTTGGTTTTGGAGGTCTGGGTAAAACTACACTTTCCAAACAGGTGTATGATAAGATCAGGGGGCATTTCAAGAGTGTGGCATTCATTTCAGTTTCACAGAAGCCTGATATGAGAGTGCTTCTCAATCGCCTACAATTGAAACTTGGGATAAGTGTGTCTTCTCATGATTGCGGGTTTGAAGACATCATTGAAGAGCTAAGGAAGTATCTCGCAGATAAAAGGTAATTACTTACTTCCTATAGCCACTGGCATTATTGGCTGCTCATCTTCAATTTGAAGTAGCAAGTAATTGGTTAGTACATATTTTGGTTAGAGTTGCTTGCCCATGCATGTAGGAAGTTTTGTTGTTTTCTTGTTTTGTACGTTCGTGGTAGATATTCAAAATTTTAAAGAAAACATTAGAGCAGAAACACACATTCGGAACAATTGATTGAAGTTCTGTATGTTTTTTCATTCAATGTAAAAACTTGCTTAGTTGTTTATTGGAAGAGACTCGTAGGGGTTGAGAGACAGGACCGAATACTCATAGGTGAAGAATGCCAGGTGACTACAATATACAGGCATAAGCTGACCAAATGATAATGAAGGTTCTTCGGCCAGGCATTGTTATCCCGTCTTGAATATTATGTGATCATGCTAATTTAGCCATATGAGCAACATATTTCTTTCATCTAGTCCATTTTAATTTTTGATGCTTCTGTCTTCAACTTAGTCATATTCTGATACGATGTAACCTGTGCAAACATTTCAACAGGTACCTTATTGTACTTGATGACTTGTGGGATCAATCAGCATGGAATACTATTAGTCTTGCTTTTCCAGAAAATGGAAATGGGAGTAGAATAATAGTAACGACACGAGTGGAAGATGTGGCTAGTGTGGCCTGTCACAATGACCATAAGTGCATTTACACAATGAAGCCCCTCAATGAACAGAATTCAAGAATGTTATTCTCGAACAGAGTATTTGGGTCTGAAGTTGTTTGTCCACCCTATCTTAAAGACATTGCGGCTGAAATTCTGAAGAAGTGTGGTGGATTGCCTCTTGCAATTATCACTATAGCTAGCCTATTAGCTACTCAAGTGAGGTCAAGGAAACACTGGGAGAGCATAAGGAAATCTCTGGGTGCCCAATCTGCCACAAATCCTTCATTGAAAGAGATGAATAACATATTAAACCTTAGCTACACGCATCTTCCTCTTCATCTCCGGGCATGTTTTCTGTACCTTGGTATGTATCCTGAGGACCACATTATATGGCGGGATCATCTGGTTAGACAATGGATAGCTGAAGGCTTCGTCAGCAGTTTGCATGGGTCAGATTTGGAGGATATTGGCAGGAGTTATTTCAATGAGCTCGTCAATAGAAGTATGATTCAGCCATCAAAAACTGAGTATGGAGAGGTGTTGTCTTGCACAGTACATGACATGATGCTTGATTTGATCCTAATCAAGTGTGTAGAAGACAATTTTCTAAGTGTGGCGTACAATTCTGAGGACATGGCAAGACTGATGCATGGCTGCAAGTACAATGTTCGCAGATTATCCCTGAGCTCCATGGCTATTGGTGGAGCAACATATGAGTATGATATGGCTATTGCTGCTAGACTGCCACAAGTTCGGTCATTTATATTGTTTGAGAATCCCATACCACCTTTTTTGTGGTTCAAGTATCTCAGGGTGCTCATCATTGTTAGGGGAAAGGATATAGTTGACCTCACTGCTATTAGCCAACTTTTTCAGCTGAGGTGTGTGATGGTTAGAGTCGATGGGAAAATAGAGCTCCCTACTGAACTTGGTAAGCTTGTTTACTTGGAGACACTGGACATACAGAAATGCAGGCTGGTAAAGAGCATCCCTTCAGATATAGTTCATTTGCCCCGCCTGTCCTATCTGGGTCTTCCAAATTGTACAGACCTGCCGGAAGGTATCGAGAATATGAAATCACTGCGCACTCTGCAAGAGTTTGACCTGGAAAAGATCTCCCTGAAGTATATTATGGATCTCAGCGAGCTGACCAATCTGAGGGAACTGAGTGTGAGAAAAGAGTTCAGTTTGGGGACGCAAAAAGTTGATGCTTTGGCCTTCTCTATTGGAAAGCTCCGTAACCTCGAATGTCTGCGCATCTTTGGTTGCCATCTTGAGAGTGAGAACCTGCAGGTGGGCTCATTATCCAATCCTTTTCAACATATGGAGCGACTTTGCATGAGAACATGGTGGTTCTGCAGAGTTCCGAAATGGATGGATGGTCTCCATTGTCTGCGCGTCCTTGAGCTGCAGGTTGAGGAGACGTCAACTGAGGAGATTCATCTTCTTGGAGAGCTTCCCTCCCTCGTCTACCTCAACTTTGGAGCGGGTAAAATCCCTGCTGAAAGAGCTATATTAGGCACAGGACTATTCCTAGTTCTGGAGTATTTTTATTGTAGTTCTCAGAAAGATATTACAGCGTACCTGGGGTTCGAAGCAGGGGCTATGCCCAACTTACGAATCCTTTGTCTCAGTGTGGTACATTGGGGTGGCACCATACCAGTCGGCATGGAGCACCTGTTACACCTCGAGGAGATCCGACTTGATGGGGCCTTTCATGATGTTGTGTGCGCGTTCAAGGAGGCTTCGCTGGTGCACCCAAACCGCCCTTCCGTTAGTAGGTAAAAAGTAACAGCTTGTTGGCTCACATCTATAAGATCAAGAACTAGATTTTTCTTGTAAACTGTCTGTAATGGCTGTAACTCGGATTATGAATGAATGCATGCTCCTGATCTTCCCTATAGTGGCTGCAATCCTGATGATTAAGCAGGTGGATGCATCATGTGCCGTGTTCTGATTATTTTGTGGTTGGAAGATCAGGAATGCTAGGATTGAGGACGCATTTGGTTTAGTACGTACCATGCTTGCTTATACTTAACTTAAACCCCTTGGTGTTAATTGCTAGGTCAGGTAGTTAACACATTGTATGCATGTGTACATAACTAGGATTGGACGGGAGCTGATACAGCTTTTCAAGCTTGGAAGTGAACCTCTATTCTCTCTTTTTTTAAACAACTTTTGAAAATAATCTCATCAAGTGAAAAGCTTGTCCAATCTAAATGTTCCTGTATGCAAACATTATGTTTGTGAGCTTTGCCTCATTCTGCAGTGTTCTTCAGGACTGGGCTCAAGCCTGGAAATAATGGGAAGATGGTAGTAACTGCAAGCAGCTACCACTGGTGCAAACTCTATGGCCCATCTTGGATGAAACTATTTTGTGTTACCATGTCTCTGAACATCGCAACAACACAAGCTTTTGAGCAGGGAGCAGCTCTGCCTATCAAATAGGTTCACAGGGTTTTGTTACACGTCAGAATTATTTGGTTGAAGACAATTATCGACCACTTAGCCAAGGAGACGGCACCTCCTTGTAGCAGGCCGGAAGTACTCGGCGTCGGGACTGGGCCAACAGCTTTTACTATGATAAGTGTGTCATCGGCGTATCTTCTTCTTTTCTCATCGTTGCTAGCTGCAATCTCACTGCTGGGCACTTCAAACATGGTCCAAAAGTCAGAAATAAATATGGACCATAAACAAATAATTAAAAAGTGGTGAATAAGAACATCCTCTTTTTCCATTCAACTTGGTGACTGATAAAACAATTAAAGCAGGCATATAAACAGTGTACATAATGCACCATAGTTTTCTGATTGGGGTGTGCACTCCTGTACTGACAGAAGCATGCAGGTGAGAGAAATCAGTACACTAGATCCAGTGGTGACAAGAGTTTCATAGAGATGTGGCTTGGAGAACATGCACAATATTTGTCTGTCAACACGACTGAATGCCAACTAAGAATACGGTCTGTCGGCGTGGTTGATTGATGTCCACTGCATGATTGATTTGGCTACCCTGTTTGAGTTGGCTCAACAGCACTAGTCCTGTTGTTTGTGATGTCATGCATGATGACTCTTGATTCTTGAATGGGTCTGGAATGATAATAGACATATGAACTAAAAACAGTGAAGATGAATTAATCAAGAATGCCATATTATTCCAAGAAAAGCTCTGAGCTGCTTGAGAATGGATGATGTATTTATTTTAAACTTGGCAATTCATTTGTGAGTCTGAACATTTGCCACAGTGAGCAGGACCGAATCCTAGCTAGTATCATACATAATCTTTGTCTAGTGGTTTTTACATTGTTATTACCTTTATAGTTTTTCCAGTTTCTTGGCTCCAAGATGGACTCCTTCATCTCTCTCTCTTTTCAGATAGCACTGATGAACTAATTAACCGAGGAGAGAATAAAAGCATTGATACCTGACTGAGAGCTTGCACGTAGGTAACTTTCAGGACCCCTCCAGAAAAGACCTTCCCTGCATGAAATGGAAGCAAAGATTCAACACCTGTAACAACTACACAATTGAAGCTGGGAAGTGAGAATACTGTTTATCATATACTCCCCCCATCCCAAAATAAGTGACTCAACTTTATACTAACTTTAGTACAAAGTTGAGTCACTTATTTTGAGACGGAGGGAGTATATGGCAAGCAGGCGGACCACCTCTGTTCAGGTGCCTGGGAAGAACGTGGCACACTCCATCCAGGTACCACCCAGCTGCCTTGAGAAATATTACGACAGAAGATCGTCTGTTCTCTTTTTTTTTCAATCTGAGGGAAAATTTCAGATACTATGGAATGGTCGGCCTCAAGAGATGTCTTCAAGATGAGCAAGGAATTTGCGCGATGTTTTAAGGCAGTCTAATCAAGCTGGTTTTTATGCTCTTTTTTACTTAGTTGGCTCTAGACAGTAGCTAAAATTACCTCCCCTGTACCGTGCAGTGCACCTCTGATCATCTCGTCATCAACTTGCATAGGATTTTTGTTGACGCAAGTTGGAACATACATTTGGTGCGGGAATGCAGGCAGCATGTAAATGGTGCTGCGGTGCAATTGTTGGCTTTTGATCTCTAGATCAAAACCACCCAGGATCACGGATCACCACGTATGTGTACGTGCAAAGCTAACTCGAACAAGCACACTGGCAGCTTGATCGATTAGTGCCTAAGTACACACGTACGTGCAACTAGCCGGAAACTTGCGTATTTATACGCCTCGGCTGGCTAGCTTGATCGATTGGATCGATGTACTTCGGCGTCGTCGGCGAAACACTTGCGAACGAAACAAACTGATCGATAGATCGCCAAAGGCTCGTATCGAGCCTTGCTCTTGCTTTTTTATTGCTCTGAACTTTTCGTTGTGATGTTACAAGGGCTGGGGGTAGACGCATATATATTTGCTAAGCATAGCCTATTGCTAATCCTACTCGGTGTAGTAATGCTAATCCTACTCGGTTTGCAATACTAACCAAACAAGAACATACATGCACGTGCCGTGCAATCTTGGATTCGTGCTTAACTCTAACCGCAAGTCCATGCTAGAGCTTCCTTGGCTATATCAACTTTGCAAATTCATCATATGAATATAGGTAGACCATGTAAAACAACATATGATGGAATAAAGAGCAGTGCAGATCAGGCCTATTTGAGTCAGATCCAAACCATGAACTTATCCCCTTAGAGATTGTTTAGAGTACAATATCTCCAAGTGAAGGGCAATCAGATTTTTTCAAGATCTCCATACCAGCATAAAAGACAATCAAAAGCAACAAGTCCAAATCAAACACGCGAATAAGATCATCAAGTTCAACGTTCGACAGTATTACACGCCAGTGGAAACTACTTGAGGGATGGCACCATCACTCACAAAAAAAAAAGAGGGATGGCACCATCAGGTTGTCACTGACCAATTTTTTCTACCTCTTAGCGTTTGTGTATGTTGCACTATTTTACTCGTTCAACAGCCTCGTTATTCCTCCCATGAGCCCCTCTTTTAGTCTGTCAATGGGAAAAAAAGGAGATGATTGCATAGTCAAACATATTACTCTGAACATCTTGTTGTCGGCTGTATATGATGATTCCCATTGGCCATGTCTTGTCGAAGTATAACTTACAAGTATATTAAGTGAGTCGAGTTACAATACTTGTTTTCTTTGACTACATCATGTGGTACACTTGTAAATTGTAAGAGCTTTCCATGGAGACAAGTTCTGCATTGACAAGGAATCCAATATAAATAATTATTGGATGAAAGGGATTTCTACCCAAGTCCATAGCTGGCACTATCATGCTGTGACGGATAAATTTTCTTCGACCTATCGATGTTTTTTTAATGTTAATGTCATTGTTCTGCTTGTTAAACAGACCTTGTTGATCCTCTCAGATGTCCCGCTTTTCATCCCTCTCTTGTGGAAAGAAGGTGAGCAATCGCATAGTCAAACATATTGCTGGTGAGTAGCATATGTCACAACATTTTGGCCGCACCGTTTCTTAGTCTAACATTGGGATGTTTCTCTGCAGCTGCACAAATATAATCCCAGGCTTTATCCTGACGATTCTCATTGACTATGTCTCTTCCAAGTACTTTGTCAGCTCCTCCCCTCCACCGTATTGAGAAGCAGTGAAGCATAAGGATTGTATAAATACTCCTCTTTCTTGAGTAGGTTGCAGGAAGCTATAGGAACCATTTAGCATGACAATGCCCAAAACCAAGTTGAGCTTTTCCCGTATAGCTACTGCAGCTGTTGTCATCCTAACCCTAGGCAGTAGATACAGTAGTTGCTTGCAATTTACTTATCCCAACTTCAACACAATCAATAGGGATGATTTCAGTTTCAGCCCAGGCTCAACAATTGCAGGCGGTGCCTTGCAGATCACACCAAGTACCGGAAACATGCGCCACCGGTCGGGGAGAGTGGTTTATGCAAGGCAAACCCTCAAGCTATGGAACAACAAGCGCATGACGCCCACCTTGTTCAGGACAGATTTCCTGCTCAACATCCTCCCCGGTCAGAATGGGGCTGGAGAAGGTATGGCATTTGTTCTCACAAACAATCCATCGTTGCCCAGCAACAGCAGTGGCCAATGGCTTGGCATATGTAATGCCACGACAGATGGCACGAAGACGGACCCAGTAGTAGCTGTCGAGTTTGACACAAGGAAGAGCTATGAGGATGACCTTGATGGCAACCATATCGGCATCGACATCAACAGCATCAAATCTATTCGGCAGTACCCGCTTAGTAATGTTTCCATCATCCTCTCGAGTGGGACTGATGTATGGGTCAGTATCAGGTACCACGGCACATCAAAATTGTTTCAAGTATTTCTGGTCCAACACAGCATCCGAGGATGGTATGTCTACCAAGGAGATATCTACATTGATCTATCACAGCTTCTGCAGGACAAGATATATCTGGTGTTTGCAGGTTCCACTGGCAACTTCACCCAACTGAATCAGATAAAGTCGTGGAACTTCACCATGATAAATGAATAAGCCTGCGTTTCTTTGGCCTTCGGGCGGCAATTAGCGGGAGATGGAGCTATCGGACGTCGGGTTGCTCTTCACGGGAGGGGCTCGACAACACAACAGTTTCTGCTCCATGACCTCTACTTCCATCATGAGGAAGTGAGTATTGTGGAAAGTTGTAGTATTGTATTGAGAGTGTTGAGTGTTCACTATGGTGTGCTTGTGAAGTTGTACGTTACATTCTTGCTTGTTTTCTGGCCGAATAATTTTATACATGTATCAGTTCTTTTTAATCACTTAAACAGGACCTATCAAACCAATGCTCTGACGATTTCTTAGCATGTCCATTTTTTGTCTTTTTACCCTGCTATAAATTAAACTTTTAATATACCAAAATAAGATTCTCAGATAAAATGAAAGACATATTTTTGAGAGATTGCTTGTTGATCTAATTAAGAAAGAGATTGCAATAGGATTCTAGACAGAAGCAATTATTGGTAAATTCAATTGCGACGAAACATCGTGTGCGATTCAACTAAAAATTGTTAGTCATGACCATCATTCAATTTGTTGTGCTCGATGTTTGGCCCCCTTGTGTGTATTTTCTGGCTGACTGGCTCTGCCATTATTCTTGAAGAAATTTAGGGTTTGAGAAATAATAACTTGGTGATAGTTTGTAGCTTACCGACCTGTCCAAATCTTTGTGGCTGTCATGGAAAATGAGTGAAGCTTCTGACGGTACCTGAAGTCTCAAGCTTTTCAATACAGCCAACATCTTCAATTCTTATATATTCCGTACACCTTGTTCCAGCACTCTTCTTGAACAAATAAAGGGCTTGAGAAATACCATCTTGCTACTAGTTTGTAACTTACTGACTTGCCCGAACCTATGGTCGCTAGAAATAGATCAAGCTTCAGGACCGGAAGCTATTGACACCCAACCTGCCAGCCGCCGCCGCACCACCACACCGTCTCGACACAATTTCACCTCTGCTTCACCCCTTTGGCCATGCCGACCAATCGCGCCCACCTGGTGAAGTACCCACACACGGGCTTCTCCCACCATGCGCCGGTAGCGCGCCACCCAACATCTCCATTGGACTAATCCTGCTCGAAGCCGTTTGAAGTATTTCACGGACACAAATTTGAACTAGTAACTACTATCAAACGAGCTGTTTGGTATGCTAATGAGAAGCTCAGAGGATGATAAGCAAGAAATTTACCATGTCAGAATTCCTGCAGCAAGCATGCCAATTCACACTCATACTGAAATTTAACAGCGGTGTGTAGAGCACAGAGAATTCAAAAAATGTTCACAAGTTTTAAAAAATGTGCACGATTTTGGAAATTGTTCGCGATTTTCATAAAAGTACATGAATTGAAAATTGTAGTGATTTGGAAAACAAAGTTTTTGAAAAAAAAACTGTGAATGTGAAAAATAAATAAAGGAAAAAAAAGAAAACAAAAATCAGAAAAGAAGAGAAATAAGAAATGTAAAAGAAAAAAGAAAAAATAATAAAAGAAGAAAACAAAAGAAACACGAAAACCTGGTTCAGGGAAGGTTCAAAACCGGTGGGGAGAAAACCTCTAGAGAAAGGTCAGACAACGAAGGGAAAGGCTCGGAGAAGGTCATCTTCGACCCAGTGGGCCCAAGGATGTTGATGGCGGACGGCGCAGTCGACAGGCTGGCATCACCCCCACATCTTGATAGAGGACGGATTCAAAACAACTGTTTTCACTCTTTAAAAATGTTGCAAATTCAATAAATGCTCATGAATTTTAGAAAATGTTTGAAAATTCGAAAAAATGTTCATGGATTAAAAATATTTCAGGAGTTCAAAAAATGTTTATGAATTTGAAAAGAAGGTCCACAAATTTCAACAAAGGTTCACGAATTTTAAAAATATGCTCATGAATTTGGGAAATGTTCACGATTTTAAAAACATATTTATGAAATAAAAAAATGTCCATGCAGTTCAGAAAACGTTCGTGAGTTTAATTATTTTTCTCTAATATCAAAAAAAGTTCGCATGTCATAAGAAGTGTTCATTAATATCAAAAAATTGTTCATGAATTTGGCAAATATTGTCAATTTCAAAAAATGTTCACAAGTTTGAAAAAAAGTTGGCGATTTAGAAAGCATTTTAGAGAGTTTGATTTTTTTTCATTAATTTAAAAATTACTCCCTTCATCCCATAATATAAGAGCGTTTTTGACACTAGACTTGTGTAAAAAATGCTCTTATATTATGGGACGGAGGAAGTATTATCGAATTTGATAACTGTTCACAAGCTTCTAAAACTATTCACAAATTTGAAAGTTATTCAGATTTTTCATAAAAGTATATGAATTGAAAAAAATCCTTAGTTTTTTTGCATTTTAAAAGGTGTGTGTATGTGAAAAAGGGGAAAATATAAAAAATAAATGTAAAAGAAAAAAGAAAATAAAACTGAAGAAATAAGAAAAGAAGAATGAAAACCCGGTTTGGGGAAGTTTCAAAGCCGATAGGGGAAAAAACCTCTAGAGAAGGCTTGGATGAGTATGGTATGGCTCAGAGGAGGTGCTCTTGGTGGTTGACCCAGTTGGCCTGCTGTCAGCGGGCCGGCATCACCCCTACCGTCTGATGGAGGACGCGCATGAGCACTTCCACATCTCGATGGTGGAGGAGCACCTCAAAGGGGAGGTGCGGCTTGAGGTGGAGCACGCGCGAACGATGTGGCCCTCGTCGAGCTCTACGACGGCCCGTCCCTCATTGATGGAATGCGCGCCATTCTTAAGTCCATCGAGGATGAGTGGGCAGTATCGACGAACCACCGCAGGATCATCCTTGGGTTTTATCTATGAAGAATGAGGTGTAGTTGTAGCTCGTTTGCAATTCTATGTTGTTGCATGCTTTTGCATAATTTTGAAGGGTGAGTTAGACGCATAGGGGCCAAGTAGAGTAAAAAGCCCAACCGGACCAGTTTTTACACCTCCGACCGGACTGGGCTTTTTTTTTCTATCCAGTTGCTACCTGTGGAGAAGAAAAGCTTGAGCGTCCACATTCGTCCTCCGAGAAGCTCGTCGCCGCCGGCTGCATCCCCGCCGCCCGTTGCCGACCTAAACCAAGGTACTACCTTTTCCAACTCACCACGCCGAGGTAACCACCACCGGCCACTACCTGGGATTCTCAATTTCCCTCGGCCTGATCCATGATTCCCTCTCTCCATCTGCAGATCTGACCCCTGACTAGCCCTTCCATGGAGGAGGCGGAGAAAGGGGAGGTCTTCTAGAGGAACGCCAAGCCAAGGCTGGACAGCCATCTGGGGGAGACCTCGGATGGGGCCGGCGTGTTCACCGACGACATCATCCTGGAGATTCTCTTATTGACAAGTGTACATTGTATTCTACTGTTGTACGTAGTATGATCTTATATTTCTGAATCTCTTTGCCCGTTGGCCTGCGTGCCTATTCTCACGGGCCCTTTCCCTCTCTCTCTCGAGGTATATATGTTGTAATGTGTAACAGAATAAATCAATGATAAGGAAACAATCTTTCAACTTGGTATCAGACTCCAGGCTTTTCCATGGCCGGCACCCAACCTCTCTCCTCTGATGCCTCCTCGCCGGCAGCCACGTCGCCGGGCTCTCTCTCCGCCTCGACGGCCCCGGCCGCCCACACCTCCGCGGCCTCTTCTCCGGCCTCGTCCCCACCGTTCATCTTCGGCACTGCTCCCTCTTTTCTCTCCAACTCCACCGCCGCATCTGGATCTCAGTTTGCTCCCCTCTTCACCTCCAGCAACCAACCCCCCACCCCACCCCCAGCTCCTGCCACGCGCGGCTCCATCTTCCACGACCATATCACAAATCACATCAAATTTTTCTTCACCCTGCAGATCACAACTATCACAAGTGGAAGACCTTCTTCCTCATGGTGCTCGTTCGCTATGGCGTCACCTTCCTCATCGAGCAACCACCACCACCCAACGCACCCCCCGCTTACCTTGAGCTGGATGCCCACATCGTCCTGTGGATCTACGCCACTCTCTCCGACACCATGTGCGACAATGTCGTCGGCGCCACCACCACTTTCGCCCTGTGGCACAAGATCAAAGACTACTTCCTTGCCAACCGCGCCGCCCGCTTTATGATCCTCAATCGTCAGTACCGCAATCTCAAGCAGGGGGACCTCTCTGTCTCTGAGTACGCCCGGCGCATGAAGCAGCTCACCGACGCCCTCGCCGACATCGAGCACGGCGTCACCGAGGTGGACCTCACCACGCAGTTCCTTCACGGCCTCGACAAGCGCCTCAAAACCATTCGAGTCATTCTTGGTGACCAGACGCTCCCCTTCGACACCGTCCTCTCCTGCGTCCTCCTGGCTGAGGAGTCCCAGGCTCAACGCGCGGCGGAGGAGAGCGCCTCGGCCTTTGCCATGTCCGGTGGTGGCTCGTCGAGCGGCCCCTCCAACACCGGTGGACGCGCCCTCAGCGTCCGCGCGGATCGGCCATCCGGCAATAGCTCCGAGCGCTCCTCCGGTCCTCCTCCTTCTGGCCGTGGGCGCGGCGATCGCTCTGGTGATGGTGGTGATCGTGGCCGCGGACGCGGCCGCGGGCGTGGGCGTGGCCGTGGTGACAGCGGCGGGAGTGGCCAACCTCGTCCAGCGCCGCTCTCTCCGTTCACCGGCTACTTCGCCCCTTATGGCATGGCGCTCCCGGCCCTGCGCTCCGGCTGGATCCCTCCCAACGCCGCTGGCGTGCTTGGCCCTCGTCCAGGTGCTCACGCCCAGGCCTACCATACCTACTCGCCACCGACGCCGCCTGCACCGTACTACTCTCCACCACTCTTCCTCCCCATGATTTTCGTCTTACCGATATTCTTGTTTCTCCTTCTGTTGTTACTAGCTTAATTTCCGTTCGCAAGTTCACTAAGGATAACTCTTGCTCTATAGAATTTTACCCGTGTGGTTTTCTTGTGAAGGATCTTCGCACTCGGAGGGTTCTCATGATCTCCGTTAGCCATGGTGATCTTTATCCCTTTGTCGGCAATAAAACAGCTCGGGCGTCTGCACTACTCACCCTCACCACCGCGGATTTGTGGCATCGTCGTCTCGGGCACCCCGACGCTCAAACTCTCGCTTCTCTATCTAAAGATTTTTTTCGTGAATGTAATAAGGCTCCCCACTCCCCTTGTAGTGCATGTCAACTAGGCCGACAACCACGTCTCCCTTTTCCTTCCTCTCTTAGCAAAACTTATGCTCCTTTTGATTTAATACATTGTGATTTGTGGACATCTCCTGTTATTAGCTTCTCTGGTTTCCAATATTATCTTGTTGTGTTAGATGACTTTACGCATTTTTCATGGACATTTCCCCTCCGAAACAAATCTGATACCTCCACTGTTCTCCAACACTTCTTCACTTTCGTTTACACTCAGTTTCACACGGTTATCAAAAGCATGCAGTGTGATAATGGCGGCGAGTTCATTAACGCATCCCATCGTTCCTTCTTCTCCGCCAATGGCATCGCTTATCGCTTCTCATGTCCCCACACTTCCCCGCAAAACGGCAAGGCAGAACGTATGATCCGTACTACCAATGACATCGTGCGCACCCTCCTCCTCCAAGCCAACCTTACTCCTCCCTTTTGGGTTGAGGCACTTCACACCGCCACATACTTACTGAATAGACGACCATCCCGTGCCATTGCTCCCCACACACCTTATTTCCTTCTTCATGGCGTGCCCCCCTCCTACGATCACCTCCGTGTTTTTGGTTGCCTATGCTTCCCAAATTTGTATGCCACTATGGATCACAAACTTGCCCCACGCTCGACTCGCTGCGTCTTTCTTGGCTACGCCCTCGAACACAAAGGCTATCGCTGCTACGATCTTACTACTCGCCGTGTCATTGTGTCTCGCCACGTCATTTTTGACGAAACCGTATTTCCGTACACAGCACACCCCCCTGGCCACACACCCCCTACGTCCACAGAAAATCCCCATGCACCACCTGCCCATCTCGCTTTCCCGGATCCCCAGGCGGATCTTTCCGCCGGATTCCCAGGCGGCCCACCACCAGCTGGCTCTGACCAATCGCGCGGCCTCTCCCCAAACCCCGCATCGCCCGTGTCGCCCGTTTCCCCCGCCCATCCCGCCTCGCCTGCCGCGCCGGTTCCCCACGACCCGCCTGCCTCCCCCACGAGCGCACCTGCCTCTCGATCCACCTCGGATCCACCACCCACCAGCCCTGCCGCCCCTTCCAACGGCCCCACCGTATCCACCTCCGATTCCGCTGCGTCCAGTACCCCTTCGCCACCTCTTCCCAAACACGCTGTCCCAGTACAGCCACCCCAAAACTCACACAAAATGTCCACCCGAGCTAAATCCGGCTACCTTATGCCCCGGCGCTTATTTCTTGCTGATACGTCTGTAGGGGAACGTAGTAATTTCAAAAAAATTCCTACGCACACGCAAGATCATGGTGATGCATAGCAACGAGAGGGGAGAGTGTTGTCTACGTACCAACGCAGACCGACTACGGAAGCGATCACACAACGTAGAGGAAGTAGTCGTACGTCTTCTTCCCGATCCGACCGATCCAAGCACCGTTACTCTGGCGCCTCCGAGTTCTTAGCACACGTACAGCTCGATGACGATCCCCGGGCTCCGATCCAGCAAAGCTTCGGGGAGGAGTTCCGTCAGCACGACGGCGTGGTGACGATCTTGATGTTCTACCGACGCAGGGCTTCGCCTAAGCACTACAACGATATGATCGAGGTGGAATATGGTGGCAGGGGGCACCGCACACGGCTAAGGAACGATCTCAATGATCAACTTGTGTGTCTAGAGGTGCCCCCTGCCTCCGTATATAAAGGAGCCAAGGGGGAGGGGTGCGGCCAGCCCTATGGAGGCGCAGGAGGAGTCCTACTCCTACCGGGAGTAGGACTCCCCCCCCCCCAATCCTATTCCAAATAGGATTCCCAAGGGGGAAAGAGAGAGAGAGAGAGAGGTGGCCGGCCACCTCTCCTAGTCCTAATAGGACTAGGGGAGGGGGGAGGCGCGCAGCCCACCATGGGCAGCCCCTTTCACCTTTCCACTAAAGCCCAATAAGGTCCATATGGCTCCCGGGGGGTTCCGGTAACCTCCCGGTAATCCGGTAAAATCCCGATTTCACCCGGAACACTTCCGATATCCAAACATAGGCTTCCAATATATCAATCTTTATGTCTCGACCATTTCGAGACTCCTCGTCATGTCCGTGATCACATCCGGGACTCCGAACAACCTTCGGTACATCAAAATGCATAAACTCATAATTACTGTCATCGTAACGTTAAGCGTGCGGACCCTACGGTTCGAGAACAATGTAGACATGACCGAGACACATCTCCGGTCAATAACCAATAGCGGGACCTGGATGCCCATATTGGCTCCTACATATTCTACGAAGATCTTTATCGGTCAGACCGCATAACAACATACGTTGTTCCCTTTGTCATCGGTATGTTACTTGCCCGAGATTCGATCGTCGGTATCCAATACCTAGTTCAATCTCGTTACTGGCAAGTCTCTTTACTCGTTCCGTAATACATCATCCCGCAACTAACTCATTAGTTGCAATGCTTGCAAGGCTTATGTGATGTGCATTACCGAGAGGGCCCAGAGATACCTCTCCGACAATCGGAGTGACAAATCCTAATCTCGAAATACGCCAACCCAACATCTACCATTGGAGACACCTGTAGAGCTCCTTTATAATCACCCAGTTACGTTGTGACGTTTGGTAGCACACAAAGTGTTCCTCCGGCAAACGGGAGTTGCATAATCTCATAGTCATAGGAACATGTATAAGTCATGAAGAAAGCAATAGCAACATACTAAATGATCGGGTGCTAAGCTAATGGAATGGGTCATGTCAATCAGATCATTCAACTAATGATGTGACCTCATTAATCAAATAACAACTCTTTGTTCATGGTTAGGAAACATAACCATCTTTGATTAACGAGCTAGTCAAGTAGAGGCATACTAGTGACACTCTGTTTGTCTATGTATTCACACATGTATTATGTTTCCGGTTAATACAATTCTAGCATGAATAATAAACATTTATCATGATATAAGGAAATAAATAATAACTTTATTATTGCCTCTAGGGCATATTTCCTTCAACGTCTACCACACCCATCTGACCTATTCCACCCACATACAAATCCGCGCTCAAGGATCCCCATTGGCGCCAAGCGATGCTCGACGAGTTTAATGCTTTAACGAATAACTCTACTTGGTCTTTGGTGCCTAAGCCTGCAGGTGCAAATGTGGTCACGGGCAAATGGATTTTTCTCCACAAGTTCAATACTGATGGATCATTGGCTCGGTACAAAGCACGGTGGGTTGTCCGTGGGTTCACTCAGCAAGAGGGTGTGGATTACTCCGAGACTTTCAGTCCTGTTGTCAAGCCGGCTACCATTCGGGTCGTGTTGAGCCTTACCACTTCTCATTCATGGCCTATTCATCAACTTGATGTCAAAAATGCATTTCTCCATGGTAAACTCAATGAGACAGTGTACTCCTCGCAACCGGCTGGGTTTGTTGACTCCTCCAAGCCGGATCATGTCTGTCTTCTTCGTAAGTCTCTCTACGGCCTCAAGCAAGCTCCTCGGACATGGTTTCTTCGCTTTCAAGCCTTCTTGCTCTCACTTGGGTTTTGTGGTTCCAAGAGTGACACTTCCCTCTTCATCATGCGTCATGGCTCCTCTCTTGCATATTTGCTAGTTTATGTGGATGACATCATCCTTACTGCCAGCAGCTCCACCACACTTCACTACATCATCTCATCTCTCAAGAAGGAATTCGCCATGACCGATCTTGGTGCCCTTCATCATTTCTTGGGTATCAACGTCACCACCAACACCTCCGGCCTTTTTCTCTGTCAACAACAGTACACTCTCGAGCTTCTTGAGCGGGCTAAAATGCTCAACTGTAAGCCCGTTTCCACCCCGGTTGACACCACCGCCAAGTTGTCCTCTCACGATGGCCAACTTCTCACCAACCCCACCCACTACCGTAGCTTGACCGGTGCCTTCCAATACCTCACTCTAACGCGCCCCGACATCACCTATGCGGTGCAACAGGCTTGCCTGTTCATGCATGCACCACGCGACATTCACATGCAACTTGTGAAGCGTATTCTCCGGTATCTCCGAGGCACCTCTCACTTTGGTCTTCAGCTATTTCGGTCACCCTCTACAGATCTCACCGCTTATACTGATGCGGATTGGGCCGGTTGCCCCGATACTCGCAAGTCGACATCCGGGTTTTGTGTCTATCTTGGCACCAATCTTGTCTCCTGGTCCTCTAAGAGGCAACCCACCATTTCCCGTTCGAGCGCGGAGGCTGAGTATCGCGGTGTTGCAAATTGTGTGGCTGAATCTTGCTGGCTGCGGCAGCTTCTTCTTGAGCTTGAGGTGCCACCGACTCGAGCTACTGTGGTGTATTGTGACAACATAAGTGCCTCGTATCTTGCCAGCAATCCGGTTCAACACCAGCGGACTAAACACATCGAGATCAACCTGCATTTTGTTCGCGATCATGTGGCCCTTGGCGAAGTGCGGGTGTTGCACGTTCCCTCCAGCTCAAAGTACGCGGATGTGTTCACCAAGGGTCTCCCATCACAGATTTTCCATGAGTTTCGATCCAGCCTTAACACCCTTCCACATGGTGTTCCGGCTGAGGGGGGGTATTGACAAGTGTACATTGTATTCTACTGTTGTACGTAGTATGATCCTATATTTCTGGATCTCTTTGCCCGTTGGCCTGCATGCCTATTCTCACGGGCCCTCTCCCTCTCTCTCTCTCTCTCTCTCTCTCTCTCGGTATATATGCTGTAATGTGTAACAGAATCAATCAATGATAAGGAAACAATCTTCCAACTCCTCTCCCGCCTCCCCGCCAGATCCCTCCACCGCTTCAAGTGCGTCTCCGTCCCCTGGCGCGACCTCATCACCGACCCCGCCAACCGCAAGAAGCTGCACCAGGTCCTCGTCGGCTTCCTCTACATGTCATTCCGCAGCGTGCACCACCACCACCACTTTGCCAGTGTCTCCGGCGGCGCTGCCCCGTTCGACCTTTCCCTCCCTTACCTGCAGCCAAACAAGTACAAGGACATGGAGCAGGTAGACGCCTGCAATGGCCTCCTTCTCTACCGCGGCTGCACCAAGAATTTGGCGCCCCTTGGGATTGGACAGAGGATGATTGCCGTTTTGTCGTGTGCAATCCTGCCACTGGCAGCTGGGTGGAGCTGCCCCCTCAACCTCAACCGCAAGAGCCGGCGAAAGGGCGTAGCCGTGTCGCAGGTCTGGCTTTTGATCCGGCGGTCTCATCCCATTTCCATGTTCTTCGTTTCGAGGAGGCAGACTCATCGAGCGTGACAGGAGTGAGCATCTACTCGTCACGGACAGGAGCCTGGAGTCATAGGGACAGGGTGATGGCTGAGGAAGTTACACTGTCGTATACCACTAGATGTATCTTTGTTGGCGGCGTGCTCTACCTGATGGGCTTCCTTCCGAGCACCAACAACGACCATGTGCTGCTGGCAGTGGACATGGCTGGGAAAGTGTGGAAGACCATCAGTGTGCCGCATGCCTGAAGATTTGCTATGATTGGAACGTCCCAGGGGTGCTTACACTATGCTATAGCTTCCAATAACAACAACATCCCAGTTTCTGAGATAGAACTCTGGTGCCTCAAGGATTGTGATAATAAGGAATTGGTCCTGAAACGTACTGCCAGCATCGATAAGTCTACAGGCATGACTATGAAGAATTACAGGGTGATTGGGATCCATCCAGACTGCGACACCATTTTCTTGGTTCCATGTGGAGGTCATACCTTGCTACCGTATGATATGCAACATCAGAAAGTTGGATGCATCCTTGATCTTGAGAA
The DNA here is from genome assembly GCF_056163025.1 of Triticum urartu. Classification (NCBI taxonomy): domain Eukaryota; kingdom Viridiplantae; phylum Streptophyta; class Magnoliopsida; order Poales; family Poaceae; genus Triticum; species Triticum urartu. The sequence goes on from NC_141879.1 coordinate 14,926,381, forward strand.
AAACAGCACATAACGATTTCTACCCTATGTTCCTTTGTTCTCAGAGTCATTAGGAGATGCAAATGGGCGGTAGCTTTACCTTCAATGCTTCCTCCAAGAATTGGTTTTTCTATCGGCTGAACTATTTGTGTGTACCTCTGAATCTACTTGAATCATGCCACTCAATTTGCTGGTGCTTACACTCCTCTTGCTTGGTTTTCAGTTCAGAGCAATGCCTGGTAAACCTACAGATTAAGCACAATGTTAACTCCAAAGAACACCGTTACTCTTGTTCTTGTTTGCCTAGCACTGGCTATTGTTCTTGACATGCACGTATTAGTCCCATAACAATCAGTTATTATATTGTAACCATCCTTCTTTCCGTAACAATCAGTTATTATGATTATCCCAAATCCTATTGCAGATTGTGAACCTGTAGTTTACTAAAAGGTTCAATCAGAGTAGTTACTGGTGTGATGTCGACTCAACCTTATTCATTCAGTATTTTGCTAAAACACTGCCTTGGAGCAGGTTCTTTTTACTTATATTTGCTGAATTCAGTAGAGCTTTGAATCTGTTAACCACAGAGGTATTGCATTAATGCCAAAAAAATGAAATAAAGGTGCAAGCTTTGATGGGAAGATTTTGTGCTTGGTGTTTGCGCGTTTGGTCCGTTTTTAATAATTCAGGTGATAAGACAAAGGTGTGTAGCATATAAGCTTATGCTTCATATATGAAAAATAGGATTTGGGCAGATGCCAGGACAGGGCATTTACTGTGCTGGAAGTTTGACAGTTGATATGGGTGCTCTTGTTTCTAAATTGAACTCTAAAGTTGTTCGACTCTACCTTTTGTCAAAAAACATATGTAGTGTGAAGTTTCATCCGCTTTCGATGAAACTTCAGCTTGATTCTCTCCAGTGCGTAGCAACTTTGTTTGCAATCTTATTTCACAGTAAGAGAATGAATACAATATTATTTCTGCTTATTTCAGCTACCAACCAAAGTACAGTCAATGCATTTACACCATAACTTGTCAGCCTTCTTAGCTTATAATTTTCGGACCTCATTTTGACAGAGTCGTGCAAGTTAGTGAAAAATGCAACTTTACTTATCAATTGATTATTTCTGCACCCTTCTTACGATGTTGCCTAGGTATCAAGTGAATGGATTCAAGTAGATATATTACCTTTTGTCAGAAAAAAATGGCAACTATCTCAGAACTCAGATTGATGTATTTTTGCGAACAGTTATGATGTTTTGTTTTCATGTTAAGATATGCACTTTAATATTTGGGCGTTCCCATTGGGCCGTTCTGATCTACTCCCTCTGTCCCATAATATAAGAACGTTTTTTACACTACACTAGTGTAAAAAACGTTCTTATATTATGGGACGGAGGGAGTAGCTGCCTGATGATTACCATCGTTTGCTGGTGTACAGCTATTAGCCGTCTGCTGCTACTACTAGTACGGCCACCACCACCAACACTGTTCGGCTGTTGCTGGCATGCCTGAACTATTTGACCCTCCTGAACTCTTAATTTCCATCCGCCGAGCTGCAAATATGAAGTATGAAACAATGCTCCGACTTATCATCTTGTATATTAAGAAGTATGAAGGCCTGGCAGATCGAAACATTGCTCCGACTTACTATCTTGTATATTAAGCTACGTTTTCATATTGTTTTCCGCAACCCCGTTTGCTGACTGAATGCTGATGCTTTTGCAATGTGTCATGGGTCTCTCTGCAGATGATTCTGCAGTCCTGATTTGATGACCGAATGGCATACATCTTTCTGAAGCTTGCTATATAATATATGTGAAGTTATTTTTGCAACCTTGCTTGCTGGATATTCATGCGCCTTTCTGAAGTTCTGCTAGCTACTGTCCGTATTTTCTGCGTGCACGTTGAGAAGATAAAATGTATTATTAAACATGGTAGCTGATTCCTTGTGTTAATTCAATTGGAGCTCTTCAAATGTATTATTTTTGCAAGCACCTGTAAGATGAAGAAGGGAGTGATTGGATAAGCAAAGATTCATGTTGACATATAGTGAGAGCTGCCTATGGGTTTTATTTTATGATGGAATGAGACTATGTTTCTGTGAAATAAACTTCTGGAGAATTTTTTTGAGTTCCCTTGGTAAATGCAGATATATTTTGCACATGTATAAGAACTACTGTCCCACATTATAAGACATTTCGGAGGGAGCACACACCTGGGCAGCACAGAGCAACAAGATCATAGATCCCAGTTGAAATCACAGCAGTCTCGGGAAACCATCTCAGGCTGTGTTTGTGTGTTAGCACAAGAACAAGCAATAAACAGAACCAGTGTCTATCATTGCACAATATTATTACAGACAATTCGAATCTGAAAACAGAACATTATTCCACGCCCCAAACTATTATGATGGAATGAGACTATGTTTGTGTGTTAGCACAAGAACAAGCAATAAACAGATCATCATTTATTGGAAATAAATATATAGCTTCTGTGTTCATCGCCCCAAACTATTACAACCAAACAAATGCAGAGGCCATCATTCCACGACATCACAAACCATATGAAACAAGTGAATTTAGTTGTCATAATTCCACATTGTTACAAACCATATGAAGCAAATAAATCCAGCGTTAAACACTGTTAAAAAACATCGGTTGCTCGCAGCAATGACATGTTGCATTGTCTGCAAACGCATGATATATAGGACGACTTCTATAGAACCTAATGACAAGGTATACGTGGAACCAGAACTCATCACCCGGTCAATCGACAACATATATCCTACGAATGATAGGGTTTCTCCTTTAGCTACATCCACAGTATGAAGCCTGGTATTTCAGTCAGGGAATGTATTAAAAAACTTAAGAAACAATCGTCCTAATGGTTCTTAACTTGAAAAGGTAGGAATCAAAGGCATTTATAGAAGTATATACCTCTCGACCCATCATTTTCAACGGGAGAGCAACTTCATAATTAATGTATAAATTCCTTCGCTTCAACGTGCTGAAGTTTTTGCCAGTTTGGACGGCCTATTTGTTTGCACGAACTCATGAACTCTCCATTGCAGCAAGACACTTTAAACTTCTGAAAGTGATTTAAGATACCAGCATAGCCAAATCGTTAGGCTCTTGAGGAACCTGAGCTTATTCATATTGTCTGGCAAGTGGCCCCAGCAGCATTCAGCAATTAAGAGATGGCGAAGTTGAATGAAATGCTCAAAAAGTTCGGGAGCAGGTCGCAAACGACTGCAGTCGTGGAATATAAGTTCATGTAGGTACTTTGGGCCACCGTTCTACTCACTCACCATCCAACTTGGGTACCTCAGACTTTGGTACCTCCAGATTTCCAGACTTTTAAGATCCTTGGGTGGGCAAAGGCCCTCAAGTACCTGTGCTTGAACTTCTGGTGTGCAAGCTCTATCATTAACCCAGAAAAGTCGCAGTTCGGTCAGCCCTTTCTTATCAGCTAGCTTTGCTTCATGTGCTTCCTTCTTGCTTTCAACATTTTCAAGATTTTGGATCGTCAGAATGGCCCGAAGCTTGTTTAGGTCCCTCAGCTGTTTTAACTCATACCCATGTTCCCTCCTTACATCAAAAGTTTCTATTGTCTGTAGTGATATTAACCTGCCAATGTTCGGAATATGCATTGTTATTTCGCCGCCGATGATATGCCTCAAGTTGGTGAGGTTACCCATGTTTATATCAGATGAAACTTCTACATCACTTGCATAACCAAACATTAGCACCTGCAGATGGTAAAGACTGTCTACTGTTTTTGGTAAATATAGCGCTGCTTCGTAGAACACTAAAGCAAGATACCGGAGATGCTTTAAATGACCAATAGCTGCTGGGATTTCGAACACACTTATTTCATCGATCAATGTCCAGGAGGTTTCAATGGCCAATACTCGCAATTTCTGCAGCTTCTCAAACACTTCCTCAAAGAATTCTTTGTCAGCCGGTGCAAGCTCCATATGATCAATAATGAGAGTGCGTAGGTTTTTCAGTTTAATAATGTCCTCAGTAACCATTGCTCCATTCGCAACGAAAAGTTGGCGAACATCATGAGGAACTTCTCTGCTCGAGCCATTCTCGATTCTGAAGCAATCACTCCCTGCTGCATTCTCGGCTAAATCATGCATAAGATCGTGGACTAAATAGCACAAACTGCCCTGGTAGTATCCTCCTGGTTGCACAAATGAGGTTGCCAGTAACTCATGGAAGTAACCCTGACCAATAGCTTCGATATCCTCCTCTGCATTAGTGCTCTGTATGAACCCCTCTGCCACCCATAGTTTAACTAACTCATCAAGGTTCAAACGGTATCTTTTGGGGAAAATACTGCAGTAAGCAAAGCATCGCCTCACCTGCTCATCAAGATGCTGGTAACTCCACCACAGGGCCCCTGTCGTCTCATTCAGAAGGTCCCGATCTCGAACTTCTCTCCAAAAGTCGACATCATTTTGTCTTTTACGTAGATGCCCTTCCACTGTGCTGGCTGCCAGAGGTGATCCTTTCAGCTTCTGTGCAATTTCAGCCCCAATAATTTTGAGTTCCATTTTTTTTTGATAAAGGACTTTTCATTGAATAGATATATCGAGGTGATACAATCATATAGAAAGAAAGCCCGGCCTCTGCATAGCTAGATGCACACAGCCAAAACGTCCAGAGCACTCTAAAAATAAAATAATTTGATACAATGCCAAGCAATAAATCGTGTCCAGCCTAAGGAGCGGTAGATCCTATCCGTAAATCACACCGCCATCCATGGGGGTAGAAAACCTCCCTGGTCGTACGCTCCAGCCGGGTAGACGCCATCATAAAAAGGTCCCTGTCCTCCGGCTTCTGCAGGATAGACCACGTACGGATCAATCGTGTACAAGCATGAATAACCTGCATAGGAGATGAGACACTTTTGTTGTTAAAAACCTCATTATTCCTGGAAAGCCACATTGCCCAGCATAAGGCCGCCGCTCCCACAAGAATATGTGCAGAAAATTGTTTATCAATACCCCGCAACCAGTTGCCGAACATATTCCGTGCAGTACGTGGTGGGTATAAATTCGAAGCTACCTGGACCACGGCCCAAACTGCCCGCACGAACTTGCACTCAAAAAATAAGTGTTTGATAGACTCGTCATGTTGACAAAAGACACATGACTTGGGCCCATGCCAGTTTCGTCGTGCCAGATTATCTCTAGTTAGAATGACTCCTTTGTTTAGAAACTAGAGGAAAATCTTCACTCTTAGAGGAATTTTTAGCTTCCACAATTTCCTGTTATCTACCGGAGCATCACAATGTACCATTGCATCATACATGGATTTGACCGAAAATTTGCCATTCTGATGCAAGTTCCATCGAAAAATGTCCGGCTCATCTGACAGTTGAATGTCATCTAGGCGAGTGAGTAATTCATTCCATGCTGCCAGACGAATTCCCAAAAGATCCCTACGAAAAGAAATATCGGGGTTTTGTTGTCCTAAGACTTGTTTGATCGTGACAAATTTATGTCTAACAATCCTATACAAGCTCGGATATTGCACCATTAGTGAGTTGTTCCCTAGCCAGGTATCTTCCCAGAAACGAACCTGAGAACCGTCCCTAACCGAGAAGGTCCCAAATTGGAAGAAGAATTCCTTGGCCTTCATGACACCACTCCAAAAATGTGAATCCCCAGGTTTCCAATAAATTTGAGAAATGGCATTGGATCCCACATACTTGTTGCGAATGATTTCTTGCCATACTCCATTCTCAGTGAGTAGTTTATAAACCCACTTGCTGAGAAGAGCAATGTTTTAATCTCAAGGTCTTGGATTCCCAGGCCCCCTTGACTTTTAGGTCTGCATAATACGCTCCACCTAGCCAGTCGATATTTCTTAGTTTCATTATCACTCTGCCAAAAAAATCTGGATCTAAAATAATCGAGTCGCTGTAGAACCCCTTTCGGCAGGTGGAAGAAGGAAAACATATATAAAACCATGTTGCTTAGGACAGAATTGATCAAGATCAATCGCCCCCCATACGACAACAGTTTGGCCTTCCAACTGGCTAAACGTTTCTCAAGTCTCTCTTCCACATGCCTCCACTCAGCAATAGTTAGACGCCGACGGGAATACCCAGATATCGAATCGGAAACTGCCCAAGCTGGCATCCAAAAATGTCGGCATACTCGGGTGCTGATTCTGCAGCCTCGCCAAAGCAAAAAAGTTCGCTCTTATGAAAATTAATTTTGAGACCAGAAAGTTCCTCAAAAGCACATAAGAGCACCTTAAGATTTCTTGCCTTCTCTAAATCATGATCCATAAAAAGTATCGTGTCATCCGCATATTGTACGATGGATAGACCATCTTCTACCAAGTGTGGAATGACCCCACTAATTTGACCATCCAGCTTAGCCCGCTCAACAAGGGTAGCTAGCATGTCAGCCACAATGTTAAACAGAATAGGAGATGCGGGGTCACCTTGACGAAGCCCCTTTCTTGTCTGAAAATAGTTCCCAACGTCATCGTTAACTTTTATGGGCACACTACCTCCAGATACAAAACTCTCTACCCAGCGACACCATTTTTGTGAGAATCCCTTCATGCGCAAGGTTTGCAACAAAAAGGGCCACTTAACTTTGTCGTAGGCTTTCTCAAAATCAATTTTAAGAATGACACCGTTCATCTTTTTCTGGTGCAGTTCATGAACAGTTTCGTGCAGGACGACCACTCCATCTAATATATTGCGTCCTTGCATAAATGCTGTTTGAGTGGGTTTTACGACATGGTCAGCTACATTGTTCAACCGGTTGGTCGCTACCTTCGTAAAAAATTTAAAACTTACATTCAGAAGGCAAATCGGTCTATATTGCTGAATACGACTAGCCTCCTTAATCTTAGGCAATAGGACAATTTCCCTAAAGTTTAAACGGGAAATATCAAGATCCTCGGAATGCAGCTGGTTAAACAACTGAACCAAGTCTTCCTTAATCACGTCCCAAAAGCTTTGATAAAACTCAGCGGGAAAGCCATCCGGTCCCGGCGCCTTGTTGTGTTCCATCTGAAACACCGCGATTCGAATTTCCTCCTCAGAAAACGGAGAGGTTAGGAATTCGTTTTCCGCTTCAGTAACTTGAGTAATATCGTGAGTAATGGATTCGTCCAGCTGGAAATTAGATTCAGGTGAAGGCCCAAAAAGGTCTTTGTAGAACTTAGTGATAAAATTTCTAAGTGGTATATCCCCCTCTATTCGGCCTTCTTCTTGATCAAGGGCGAATATACGCTTCTTTCTATGCCTGCCATTAGCTAGCATTTGAAAGTATTTCGTGTTATCATCACCTTGCACCAGCGAATCTGCTTTGCTACGTTGGTACCATTTAATCTCTTCCTCGCGTAATATGCGGGCAATCTGCGCGTTGAGATTACTTTTTTGCTCAATCTCAACAGCAGACAGAGACCTCACCTCCGCTATTTTATCAAGGGAATCAATTAAAGTAGACAAACGCAATTTTTCTTTTTTGTAAATGTCCGCAGTATGTTTGGCCCATCCTCGGAGGAATCGACGCAAGGCGCGGATTCGATTATTCCATCGTTGAATGGGTGTGTTACCACGAGACTGGCGCGCCCACACCTTCTTAACTAGTTCATGAAATCCCTCTCTAGTGAGCCATCCTAGTTCAAATTTAAACTGGTGACAGTTAGAACTTGGGATTGGTTGTCCAAAATCGGTTAGCAATGGAGCGTGATCCGATAAGGCCTCAATTCTTTCTAGTGCCGGAACCGAGGCTAGGGGATATTTTTATTCCCAGTCAGTCGTAACTAGCACCCAGTCCAGTTTTTCGAAGGTTTGCACCGATCGGTTATTGGCCCAGGTATACTGACGACCACACATCGTGATCTTCCTCAGATCGAGGCTGTCAATAACAACATTAAAGAGGAAGGGCCACCTAGTGTCAAAACGATCATTGTTTTTTTCCTACCGATACCGAAGGATATTAAAATCCCCCCCGATTAACATGGGATGGGGATTATCTCGACAGGTGTTGACTAATTCTTTTAGAAATGCAGATTTAAATTCCTCTAGAGCGGCGCCATATACAGCTACCAGGCTCCAGATGAAGTTGTCGGACTTATTTCTAAGGTGGAATTTGATATGATACTCCCCCTTTGACATGGACAAAAGTTGTAAGTATGTAGAGTTGATACCTAGCAAAATTCCCCCGGACCTCCCGGTCGGTGGTAAGACGTGCCATACGTAATCAAAACCACATGAAAAGTGGTCCAGATCACGTGTTGGAAAATCACGTTTGCCCGACTCAGTGATAGCCACAAAGTCCAATGAATGGTCCTTAACACAATCGGCAATGTGTTTGTGTTTAGCCAAGTCGCCAAGACCTCTCCTATTCCAGAACATGCCTCTCATGATAAACCAACTTTATGTTTAGATCTCTTTACTTTTTTAGAAGATCGCCCTCTTTTCTTTGCTGAGTTAGACTTATTCTTGCGCACCGACGCGACAAGCTCAAAAAGCGTAGTGTCGCGTACTGTATCTTCAAGGTCTACTTCAGTCGCGTCATTAACCAAATGAGAGAGAAGCTTGCCTTCATGATTGGCATCAGCATCCTCCGCCTCCTCATCTGACACGAGAGGGTCGACAAAGCTCGATAACTTCGGAGCAACCGTAAGCCGGTCGAACTCCACTTGTTTTAAAGCTTTGACCGAAAAATCTATCTCATTCTCATTACGTCCTAGTGACACCCCAAGTCTAGTAATATTTGAAGATACTTTGGAATTATCAAAAGACATAAAAGACTTGCGAGAGGGAGTACCTTCGAAGTCGAGGTTACGAGCAACAGTCCTACGCATGGCCTTCACCATAGAATCCTCGTCGGTGGCTGCAGATCCGTCAGCCCCAACATGATGACGCCCGCTGCGCCTCAGCGATGGAGGAGTAACATCCGCCTCGAAGTCCATCATATCGACTCCGCCAGGCATAGTTGGCTGCTGCAACGACGAAGAAGAAGAAAGAAGGGGCTGCTCCTCAGCCTCCTCAAGTCCGGGTGCCGGCACCCCCTCCCCCGGCGGCGGAGGAGTGGATGATAATGTGCGAAGTACAGCCATGGCAGACTCCTGGCCAGCTCGAACGGACAGAGAGAAGATGACACCACGTCGAGTCGGAGAAGCCGGAGTGGGCGATGATGACGACGGCGATGAAGCGGTCCTCTCCGGCGCGGGTTGCCCACGACTCCCCTCATGGGGGTTAGGCGGTGGCGACAAGCAAGCCGACGATGGCGGCATCGAGGACCGGGGCGCCACCGGAGAGGGCGGTGATGACGACGACGCTGGAGTTGTCCCCTCTGGTGTAGACCGCCCACAATTCCCCAGGTGGTGGTTAGGCGATGGCGACCTGGGAGCCAAAGATGGCAGCGTCAAAGACCGGGGCGCTGATGACGAAGGAGAAGCAACCCTGGACGAAGAATCCGACCCCGACGGAGAAGCCCCCCTTATAGGCGGTGAAGCATCCGTGACGGGTAAGCCACTATGAGAGTTCGGAGGTGTGACGGCAATGGCGATCTGCATGGGCACCACACCACCCGATGAAGAAGGCATCGAAGAGTTGTTGGATGATGAAGTGGGTTTGGACCTCTTGCTTGGATCATTGTTCCTCGCTGTGTCCTCCCTGTCATGCCCCTTGTCGCCCCCTGAATCATCGCCATGCTCCCATACTCGAGGCACAAAGTCACTATCAACGCGGAAGTCTGACTTTTCAAGACTGTACCGGAACTCATAACCTTTCCTTTGAACCACCACGTCTGAAGAGAGAGAATCAATTGTGCTGCTTTTAAAAGCATCAAGTTTCAAAACTGCTACCTGGATACGAACAATTCCTCTCCGGCGCAAACAGAGAAGGTCAACATCAAGAGTAGCACCAATCACCGAGCCGACTGCCCAAAGCCCCAAGAAGTGTTGGAGAGCGTGAGGCACCCCATGCACATGAACCCGGATAGGAATCAGCTCGAAACAGTGTGGTATCCTCTCCGTATTCCAAGGCTTGAACTCGATAGTGACATTGTGAGATTTGATGAAAACTGCAAAGCCAGTCACCCTCTGTAACACCTCCTCACTCGGAAAGGACATGAGAAAAGCGTCTTTGCCATGCGGAATGGCCTCCCACATCCACTGCTGCTGATACTGAGCAATCTAGCAACCTCTGCCTCCACGATACTTGGAGTGATAGAGCCACCAGAAATAGATACCAACGCCGTCAATGAATCCTGTGGTGCAAGATCCTCCCTACAAACATTATCAGGCATCTGGAAGAAGGCCATACTTTCAGTTCCATATCCACATAACATCGCCACCTGTTTCGGCATCTTGAGAGCGGGACAGCGCCGCATGGTCATCGGATGATTATATTTGTTACAAATAAAACAGTACTGTTGTGTCTCGCAGTCATCAGATGTGTGCCCTGCAGCCTGACACTTCGAGCACCATACCTTCTTAGGATTAACTATCACCTCGGCTGCCCTTGAATTTTGGTTTATAGGCTGTTGTTGCAACAAACTGGACTGCAAAGGGGTGTTTTGCCCATAACCCACTGCCATCATAGACGAAGAAGCGGGCACCTGCATCAAAGGCAGCATCATAGGGGTCGCCGATGGATTAGCGGTAGGTGGTACAGGAGGTTTGTGTCGACCACCCTTGCCGCCCTTTGGCTTCCGAGGGCGTGCGGCCGCATGAACGCCGGCAGCAGATGGAGCTTGTGGCATGCTGGCATTGAAGCTGGCCGGCACCTGCATCCCGGCAATACCAGAGTGTTGCATGGACTGAAACTGTTGCTGTTGCGCATAGCCCCCCGTTGGTTGAAGAAGGAACGGCTGGTGCTGCACATACTGACCCTGGGCAGTGAAGAACGGCTGCGGAAATTGCGGCTGATACACCGGAGACTGCTGCAGAGGCAGTTCCTGTGCCTGAGGCTGCTGCGCCGGCACGAAGCCACCCGGCGCTAGATGCGTCTGCGCCGCCTGCACCGGTTGATAGACGCCCGGAGCAAAGCCCGGCGCGCCGCCCGTCGACGAAGAAACCGGCTGGGAAGACGTTGCAGGCTGCAAGTGCTGGCGATCGGTGGAGATGGCCGGCGGCGCGGAAGGGTCGCCGCGCATCATCGTTGGAGAGGCGACGACGGCAGCGAAAGAGCGATTGAAGTTAGGGTTCGCCCCCAGCGTTTTCCTGGTCCACATATGACCAAGCCAACGGCCAAGATGAACCATCCGGAGTGGACGCACACGATACACCTGCATGCCTGATGCAGCCGCCGGTGCAGGATCTGAAACAACAGCGACGTCCACAGCCCGTCCAGGATGGCCGGAAGACGACGAAGGCCCAAGGATCACCGGCGGGATTCCTCCATCGGCGAGACATGCTCGCGGTAGAAGATCACCCACGTTCTTGGCGGCGACAGGCGAGGCGGCGGAACTGGGCCGATCCAAGGCTTGATCAGAGGCCTCGACCGGACGGGGACTCCAGAGACACCGCGGGAGGGAGCTGCAGCCGTCTCCGCCACTTTCGAAGAGGTTGCTGCTACGCCCTCCATCGAGACCGGCGCAGAATCTCCATCCTCGGCTGACCTGGAAACAGAAGAAACCTCACCTGCCCGACGAGCTGAAGGTCGCTCCCAAACCCTGGACGCCGGAGTAGGGTAACCGATATCCGCCCAGAACTCATCCGCCAACTCCTCGTCAGTTTTCCTCCGGCGAACTGCAGGAAGGGGGGAGGCGTCACCCGTATGCGTCGGCTCCTCCGCGTCGGAAGAACCTAGGCAGGAAAACCGGGATCCTAAGTTGCCCGGCGACGCCGGCGACCAACAAGGTGCCAGGGTCAGTCGCCGCCGAGAGGCGATCCGCATTTCGCGGTCAGTCAGTCCAGTTCCAACACATTTTCTTGATAATCTGGATCATCTGCATTTGCATCTTGAAGGGCATAATACAGGAACAGTTCCAAGAAGACTTGATCATCCAAGGGGCGTATCGGAATAGCAGTGCGTGCCACACCAGGACCAAGATCTGAAAATGCATCTTTGTGGCGACTTTTCGCAAGGATCTTGCTTCCTCTATTTCCAGATTCAATGGAGAGAGTAACTTTACTAGTGTCTGCTTATCATCATCCTTATCGCACCAGATATCATCTAGTACCAATAGGAGTCGTTTGCCCTCTAGTTTCTTCTCTAATTCGTTTTCCAGGACATCAAGGCTCTTGTAATCAGGGCATGATTTATTGTCCATTGAAGCTGCCTCAAGCATCTCCTTGAAAATGTCACCCACACTATAGTTCTGAGAAACATGAATCCACATAACAAGGTCGAAATAGCCATTAACTTTCTCATACTTGCAAACATGTTGTGCGAGGGTTGTCTTCCCAGATCCTGGCATTCCATGAATGCCAACTACCGAGAAACAGTTACTATCACTTGAGCTTGGATTGAGATCAACATTTTCATTACGAAGCATTGTTGTTATCTCCTTAAGATCCTCATCTCGACCAGTTACCTTTCCTATTGGTGCTGAAGTGGTGCGTGTGCGTATATTTTTGGCAGCAACATTTTTGCTCTTGCTCGACGGCGTTGCCAGTGCAATAATTCCCTGTGCTGCAACAATTAGTTCTTCTATCTTGACCATATTATCCTTCAAACGATGACTTAAGTCTCCTGTGAGAGTCAAACTCGGTTCGATACAAATATCCTGCAAAAGCAGTCTGGGACGGTTGTATCACAGAGTGTGCAATTTGTGTGAGTCTATTGGTCCCGACCTTGGTGAAAATTTTGAAACTTACATTAAGAAGACAGATAGGCCTGAACTGCTCAATACGAACGGCCTCTGTCTTAGGCAGTAATGTTATCGTTCCAAAATTTAATTGAAACAACTGAAGCTGTCCAGAGAAAAAATCATGGAACATCATAAGCAAATCCCCTTTGATAATGGGCCAGCACTTTTTATAAAACTCCGTCGGAAAACCATCCGGCCCTGGAGCCTTATTGTTCTTCATTTGTGAAATGGCCTCAAACACCTCTTTCTTCATAAATGGGGCAGTTAAAATATCATTTTCGTCCACCACAAGTTGAGGGACATCCTCAACCATGGACTCACCTAAGGATACAAAGTTATCCTTCGGAGGCCAAAACAGTTGCTTATAGTACTCTGTTATATAAGCTTTTAGGTTTTCCTGTCCTAAAATTGTCCCCTCATCCTGCTCAAGCTGAAATATTCTCTTTTTTCGATGTTTGCCATTTGCAATCATATGAAAAAATTGAGTGTTGTCATCCCCTTAGACTATTTTGCGAGCCTTAGAGCATCTCCAGCCGTTGAGCCCCCCAGGAGGCATTTTTTCGCTGCCTAGGGGACTGCCGGTGAAAACTTTGGCCTGGGGATGAAACAATCTCTAGCCATTTCCACCCCAACCCCCCAAGCGAGGCGGTGCCCGTCTTCCGCTCTGCGCTCCGCAACACACTGGCGAGGCCGTGAGCGCCGTTGGGGCCGTCGCTGGCCTGGCGTCCCTGTCCAACCACACGCGTGAGGAGATGGTTGTGTGCGATTGCATCGAGCTGCTCCAGTACTCCGTCGACGAGCTCGGGTGGTCACTCGACGCCATGGTTGAGCCCCTCGACGGCGCGGAGGGAGCGTTCGCCCAGAGCTGGCGCGGCGGCCCGAGTCGCTCGCCGCCACGCTCTGCGAGGGGGACCGGGGCACGCCGCTGGCCGAGCTGAGCTCGTCCGAGATTGAGACCTGATGCAGAAGATGCGCGGGGCCCGGCGGCGTCGAAGACGAGCTCAAGCGCGTCCGTTCCTGGCGGCGGAGGCCAAGTACGCGGCTGCCTCACCGGAGCCCTACGGCAGAGGCCAAGTACGCCGCTGCCGAACTCCTCCCCTGCTTCCTATCGTTGTCGCTGCAGCTCTGCTGCTCTGCCGGGTTGCTGCCGCTACACCGAGTGCCCCGCGCCCCGCCCGCACCGGCGCGCGCCCTGGCCGCGGTCGCGTCAAGAACGGCAACGTGTGGCGGCACTACTTCGAGCCGGCGGGCGCGGTGGTGGAGTACGACGGCGTGCCCTTCGTGGCCATCGGCGAGGAGCTAGGGATGCCCGACCGGCTCTACGAGCGCGTCGACGGCCTTCGTGCCCACCTCCTGGTACCTGAGCTCGGCGGCGGCCTTGGTGGTGCGCAAGTCCAGCAGCTGCAGCAGGAAGGCGCCATGCGCGCGAGCCATAGCCAGGGAGGGAGGAGCGCCTGTCGCGCCAGCGGCGCAGCTGAGGCGGCCGGGCGGCTTGGCGTGGGAGGCCCTCCGACGACGGAGAGGAGAGCCGTGCGAGCAGACGGCGGCGTGCGGCGGACCGGCGGGGGCCAGCGGGGGAGACGCGCCACGGAGCGGACGAGCGGGGGCGAGCAACAGCGAGGGAGGCACGTGGTGGGCCTTGCCAGGAGAGAGAGACTAGAGAGGCTGACAGTGGGCCTTTTGCAACTAAAGTTAAACACCGGCGCCCCCAGCTTCCTGGGTTTGCCCTGCGTGTGCCGGCTGTATTTTTTGCTTACTCTGGCGAAAAGTGAGTTCGTGAGGGCACGGCTGGGGCATTTCTATGTCGCCAGTGCTAAAAAAAGGCTGTTGGGGGGCGTCCTGGGGGCACGGGTGGAGATACTCTTAGCTCGCAAAGCCCACTTCAATTCCTCCTCACGAAGGAGTTCTTTCAGTGTCAACTCCGCCTCCACTTTAGTCTCCGGCTCTGTGGTATCTAAAAATGGAGCACTTAGCTTTTAAATCTAGGGATTGAATAAGAACAAGGAGCCTTTCCTTCTCAGCCTCATAAATCCCATGCATATGCTTAGCCCATCCACGAAGAAATCTTCGTAGATGCCTAATCTTATTCTGCCATCGTTCAACAGGAGACCTCCTTCCTGAATTTTTAGCCCATTCTCTTGCTACCAGATCCAGGAACCCTTCCCTTTCAAACCACACTAATTCGAAAGAAAATAAGTTTTTATTCCCCACATGGGTGGCCTCGCCAGAGTCAACTAACAACGGGGTGTGATCCGAGATTGCGTGCGATAGCGCTTGAACTGTTACCAGGGGAAACTTCTGCTCCCATTCGACGCTAGCAAGGACACGGTCCAGCTTCTCAAATGTCGGATTTGGCAACGAATTAGCCCAAGTAAATTTCCTACCAGAAAGCTCAATCTCTCTAAGATCCAAGCTTTCGATTATGGTATTGAATATAAACGACCATCTGCCGTCAAAATTATCATTATTCTTTTCTCCCTTCTTCGAATAATGTTAAAATCGCCCCCAACAAGGATTGGGAGCTGCTCGCTACCACAAATACGGACCAGATCAGCCAAAAAATCGGGTTTATGCTCTGGCTGCACTGCACCATACACTGCCACCAATGCCCAATTAAACCCATCGGCCTTTGATCTAACTCGGAATTTTACCGCAAAATCTCCCATTACCACACTCCGGACTTCCAACGACTCACATGAGCAGCAGCAGTGTGCTGACCTGTTGGAACCTACGCGCCGGTTGCCGGAGATGGGGGAAGTTTCTTACTGTAAGTGGGATGCAATAGCCGGACCGGAGTCTGGAGCAGTATTAGCGAAGGCAGAATGGTAGCTTTGTGGTCGCGGGTATGGTATCAGTCGTTGTAGTAGGCTTGGTCCTCAAAATTTCTTTTCCAAAGCAGCAGGGTAGGACGAAATAAAAAACATAAGCTAACTACTAATCAACGAGAAGACTTGACATGGTTGGACTAAGAATATCGATATGGAGCCTAATAGCAAAAAATCAGATGGACTGTACGAGGCTTTTGACATGATTGGGCTATAAGATTGGTCCTCTGAATTATTGTCTGGCCCAGCAGGGTGGTTGGGTGAACCAGTGGTGGAGGATGGTACAAATTTTTGGCAGGAACTAGTCAAAAGCACAAATTTAATAAGGAGTGCTAATCAGTGTGAAGCCTTGACATTGAGCACCATCGATGGGGACAGCCCATGGAATGTGTGTGTGTTGCTTGAGGATGACCCAGACGACAGATTTTTACACACATTAACCTTGGTCATGGAATGGAAGCAATCATGCATAAATCTCACACTCAAGTTTATGCCGTGAATTCTTCAAGGCCGGCAACTCTGATGGCAGTGTTAGAAATAAACCATGATGGGTATGCACCCAGAGTACGTGTGTGCGTGTGTGTCACGATGGTGTACGTGCGTGTGTGTACAGTCGTGGCCATGGCGAGTTGGTTAGTCCAGCGCATAGTGTTTAGTCCAGGTGGTTAGTTGGTTAGCTAGCTTCGTGGCATGATAGGATAGTCATGCATGTAGTTAGTTAGCTGGATAAGTTGTTAGCTGGCCGGATAGACTTCATGGTTAGTTAGCATGCATCACAATAGGGGAGGTGGCGTGTGTGCCAGCCTATAAATAGAGGCCGATCTGAGTTGGTTGCATGTACGTGGTACGTGCCACAGTTTGAGCTGGAGAAAAACGCTGTTCGTCAGCGAGGCGTTTGTCGCCGCAAAACACCTATGCGTTTACTTCTTCTTCTACCTCTGTCCCCGAAAACCAGTTCGTGCTATCTAGGGTTAGACCCAACAGGCAGATTTGTACAGATATTAACCAACTGGCTGCTGTTTGTACGATCTAAACTATGAACAGAGTGCGCCAAGAACAGAGTGTATGTAATATAATTAACTGAAAAACTAGGAACCAGACGACTCGGAGAATGAATGGATGATAATGAAGACCTCCAGCAGCCTGCGGATCTCGGCTCGCTCCCGGTGACCGTCCAGGGCTGGCCCATATATATACGGGGCCCTGGGGCAAGACAAGAACAAGGGGCCCTTCTTGACAGACAAAAGCCCAGTTGTTTTTCGAAACCAAAGTAAATATGGAGTACATAGTGTTGATCTTTGGACTGTAAGACTGAGAGTACTACTATTTATCCATCAAGAGGACCCTATAATAATAGTAATGAAACAATATAGCTCCAGAAAAAATCAATTTCCTAATTGTCAGTGGACACATCTTTTTTTTGGCAAAACAAATAGCCTTGTCAGAACTGGTTGCAACTTAAAACCTTTCTGTTTTCATGACATATAAAATTAAGGACTGTGATATTTGACACATGTGTGGCAGATAGCAAAACTACCACACACCTCATTTCTTCCATATAATTACATGCAATTAGAGTGACTCACTCTTCATTCACGTTCATTCCTTCCTCTAATTTCATACATGCACTAGATGACAAAAAAACTGACGTCATCCAAGATACTCTCATATTCCAAAAAAATTAAAATGTTTTGTAGCTCAAACCATCGGTCTGATGTAAAAACCGTTTTCATATAAAATATTTTTTGCGACGAGATCTTTGAAACTAGATCCCATGTTGGTATGCTTTGACAACTTTTTTTCGGATCAAAAGTTACCACGCTTGGTCTACATAAGTTACCACACCTGTTCTATGCAAGTTACTATGCTATTTTCAGATAAATTACCAGGGTTATGTTTTTCAACAAGTATTTCCCCTTGGTAAAAATTATTACGGTATTTGTACGTAATCTATTAGGTCAAAAGTTACCACCCATGGGATATGCAACTTATCATGCTACTTTCACATAATTAAGTTACCGGAGATATTTTTTCAACAACTACCTTTTTTCCCCTTGGTCAAAGTTACTGTAGTGTTTGTACGTAAGTTACCGGTTATGCAAATTTTACATTATCGTGCTATTTTCACATAAATTACCGAGCATATGTTTTCAGCAACAACTTCTTTGCATTGTCAAAGTTACCATGGTGTTTTGTACATTAATTATCAGGTACGCGGTTCGTATATTACCGTGCCATTTTCACATAAGTTACCGGGATTATATTTTTCAACAACCTTCTCCCAAACCATGATGTTTGTATGCAGTTCGTTTAATACTGGGCTATTTTCACATGAGTTATCGGGGGTATTTTTCAACAAATCGACCTCCCCCCTTAAGTTACCGCGGTGTTTATACGTGAGTTATCAGGTATGAGGTTCATATATTACCGTGCTATTTTCACCTAAGTTATCGGAGGTATGTTTTTCAACAAAATTTCCCCCTTGGTCAAATGTTACGGCGGTGTTTGTACTAAGTTATCAAGTATGGGGTCCGTATATCACCATGCTATTGTTTTTCAACTTTTTTCCCCTTGTCAAAAGTTACCGTGGTATTTGTACGTAAATTATCGGATATTCGGTTCGTATATTACCGTGTTATTTTCACATAAGTTACCGGGGTATGTTTTGAACAACCTTTTCTCCCGGTAAAAAAATTACCGTGGTGTTTCTCGTAAGTTGTCGGGTATACGGTTCACATATTACCGTGCTGTTTTCACATAAGTTACCACGAGGAAGGGGTTATGTTCTTCAAGAACTTTTTTCCCTTTGGTCAAAATTACCGTGTTGTTATACGTAAGCTATCGAGCATGCAGTTCGTATCTTATCGTGTTATTTTTACATAAGTTATCTGGGGTATATGTTTTCAACAACTTTTTTTCTCCCGGTCGAAAAAGTTACCGCAGTGTTTGTACTAAGTTATCATCTACGTGATTTGTATATTACCGTGCTATTTCCACATAAGCTACTGAAGTTATATTATTCAACAAGTTTTTCTGCCTGTCAAAAAAGTTACTGCGGTGTTTGTATGTAAGTTATCGAGTATGTGTTTAGTATATTACCATGCTATTTTCACATAAATTATGCGGTGTGTTTTCAACTACTTTTTCTCGGTCAAAAACATTACCATTGTGTTTTTCCATGAGTTATCGAGTCTGCGATGCGTATATTAGCATGCAATTTACATAGAAATTATCGGGTTATGTTTTCAAACTTTTATCCCTCTTGGGTTAAAAAGTTATCAGGGTGTTCATGTGCAAGTTATCGTATATGTGGTGTGCATATTACCAATGTGTTTAGACATAAGTTACCGTGATATGTTTTTAAGCAACTTTTTTCCCGGGCCAAAAGTTTACACGCCTAGGCCAAGTAAGTTACCACGCCTACCGTGCATATATTGTCATGCTATTTAAACAGAAGTTAGCAGGGTATATTGTCAAAAAAAAATCTTGGGTCAAAGGTTACCAAGGTGTTCGTGTGCAAGTTATCATATCTGTGGTGTGTATATTATCAAGGTATTAACATGAAATTTACTAGGGTGGGGTTTTGTTCTTAAACAAAAAATTTCCAGAGCCAAAAGTTATACAGAGGCTAAGTAAGTTACTATGCATACAATGTGTATATGATCATGCTATTTGCATAGAAGTTACTGGGAGTATATTTTTGATATTTTTTTCCTTCGGGGCCAAAATGTTACCAAGGTGTTCGTGTGCAAATTATCGTATCGGTACTGTGCATATTATCAAGGTATTTACATAGAAGTTACCGGGGTAAATTTTTAAACATTTTTTTTCCTGGGCAAAAAATTACCATGATGTTTGTACTTGATTTATGAGCTTTGTGGCATGTACATTACCGTCATATTTACATAGAAGTTACACGGTGGTATATTTTCATGAACTAGGTGCGGTACTAGAGCTGCAAGCCATGTCATGCATGAACCAAAAACAACAGCAATTCATCATCATGGATCCAAAAAAAGATGCATGTTACACATCCAAATGAGCGTTATGATTTTGTCTTTACTACTACTGTAATAACCAGAGGAGCACATTGCAAACTGTTGATATTTACATTGTTGATCTGCTCCCTACTGATCTTCTTCCGCATTGACAAGATCAGGTAAATGTAAGGGACACTCATCATCTGCATATTAGCATATGCCATCCCACCATTAGGCACAACAGACAAATAGTTCAGACTTCAGTAGATTCAGAGATCGCATGATCTTCAGTCGCCTTGGAGGAAACAAAATCATGATGAGAGGTCCAAATCCATAGCCCAGCTTCTTTAATTAATCTTGATGGTACCATCAACCAGGAAGACAAGACTCTCGGTTGAACAGATAGTAATGCTCTGAAAACAAACACCTGTTTGAAAGACGGAGAAACCTGAACTTCAGAGAAATCCATCACAGGGACCTGAGTAGAGCAGAGCCACCTCGGGCAAGAGCAGTATATGCATTTGCAGAAGAATGGAATCAGCTTGTGGAACAGCGAAGTAGGAGAGGTCAAAGAGACCAAGTCACCAAAGATTGGAACGTCACCTGGTCGGTCATGGCCGCCCGGTCATTAGCGTCGCCACCGCCACTCCCGCCCTTCCTCTCCATGACAACCCACACTATCATCTCCCTCCGCACTGTCGCAGCAGCTCGCCTGGCCCCGGCATTTTCCTCGCCTCTGTTTGGTTTCAGGGCGAGGTCCATACCTGTCTCTCGCCTACATGCATGTGCCATGCTCCCGACAAAAATCCCCGACCCTTCGCCTCACCGGGGGACTCCGGCCGGTGAAGCCACCCGCGTTGGGCGCCGCCATGGCTGGGCGCCGGCCGGTGGAGCGGGCCGTGTTGGAGGGATTGAGAAAAGGTGCGGGCGTGCGGCGGTAGGAGTCACGCGTGGGGCAGGATGAAGAGGCGCTCGCCGGGGCGGGGGCCAGGGAGCGGATCTGGCTTGGGCACGATGGGGCGTTGGGTCCAGACGCGGCCACGGGCTCAGGCTTGAAGCCTGGGAGGAGGAAGCGGAGGAAGGCGCCGTCGGCTAGGCGTGGGGGAGGAAGACGGGAGGAACATGACCGGAATATGCAAAATCAGAAAACGGGAAAAGAGGATCGTGCCTGGATCGCGATCGAAGGGCTTGGGAACCGTGTGGCAGTTTTGCAATCGGGCACAGGGTTGTCAAATACATATTTCATAAAATGAATGGACGAACTTACATTTGTTTCTGGATCTTCCCTGATCTCGCATGTTCTTCACTCCAAAATTCTTTACCCAAAGAATAACTATCCTGCATAAGTCATAGTAAAGCAAACTGAGTATTTCATGTTTATACTAACTATGATGATCAAAACTTGCAGATTCCTTAGAGGAATTAGTAGTTTTTAAAAAACTTAGCAATTGATCCTTTTGGTGATTCTACTACCAGACAAATACTTTCTTGAAGACATGTTAAAACAGGGATCAAAAGCACCTGGAAACCGATTCATGTGGATGTAGGTGGCTTATCCATACACAGCCGCAGTCAACACGAACAGAAAGACACGCCTGAAGTGCATAAACTTTCTCCCTTCTCCTAATCTCCTTCCTGAGGACTGTCTCACATTTGGATCCAATGAAAAGCAGAACAAGACACATGCCGATGTGATGGATGTGTGATTTCGAATCGTTAGTGCCGGAACACGGAGCTATTTGTCAATCTATCTTTGAATTGAGGAATGAGATTACTGGAAAGAAATAAGAACATGTACCATCTGGTCTCTCCAAAGTCCAGTTGGGGAGCGAGCAGAGCGTTCAGAGAGGAAGGCGAGCTGGTTGGGGAATGAGTTCGCGCCGTAGGTTTCCTTTAACGGCGGCCGCGACTTTGGAAGCGGAGAGGCACGGGAGTGGCGGCGCCGTTCTTGGAGTCTATGATTTGGGCGAGCAGAGAAGTCACTGGTCCATTTGACCGTGAGGTTTGCCTGACGGGTTTTTCCTTGGGCCTTCTTTTTTTTCGTGTATCTTCATTGGGCTAAGGCAGATTATGCTACCTGGAGCGGGGCCCCTGCCTCCTGGGGGCCCAGGGCGGGCGCCCCGTTTGCCCGGCCTATGGGCCGGGCCTGTGGCCGTCGATAGGGGAGAGTCCAGAGGTTGAGCCGCGTGTAGGAGCAGGCTGAGGGGACGATCTCGATTCCGAAGGACGAGGCATTTTTGGGATCCGCGAGCGCTGCCGCCGGCGGTGCGTGGAGCGCGGACTGCGCAGGCGACAGAGGATGCAGCGCTTGTGGGAAGCGCCTCCGCCGGCGGCACATGGTGCGCGGCTGTAAGGCGGCGGTGGCTAGAGTAGTACTGAATGGGATTGCTCTCCAGCGAAAGGTCCTCGAAACAGTGCGTGGGCCTCTTACACTCGCTCTCTAGCACATCTTAACTGGGCCTCTAGCACTCGGCCTGGTTGCT
The DNA here is from genome assembly GCF_056163025.1 of Triticum urartu. Taxonomy (NCBI): domain Eukaryota; kingdom Viridiplantae; phylum Streptophyta; class Magnoliopsida; order Poales; family Poaceae; genus Triticum; species Triticum urartu. The sequence continues at coordinate 14,948,456 of NC_141879.1, forward strand.
CTTTGATTCAAAAGATTTTTGTGGAAATTTTGAAGGATTCCACTTTTTTTTTGAAGAATTAGAATCCTTAGGAATTTTTCGTACATTGATAGTTTGACATATGATCAAATCCTATATAAACTTTCCTCTAAGATCACTATTCACGCTCTTATATTTCTTTACGAAGGAAGTACTAAATTCTATAGGAATTTTAGTAAATGTACGAGTTTTTTTTCTTTTACAAAACTGGCAGTACACTGCACGCGACATCTAACTCGGGACGGCAAGAGTATATCACATGAGATGAAATAGCTAAATACAAAATAATTGTGAATATATAATTTTATGCAACTTTCTAGCTTAATCAGTCTATTACATATTATTTATTTCTTTTATACCGTATTATAATGTAAAAATACCATTATTTATTGAATTGGTTAATGTATTTTATAAAAATGACCGCAATGTTTTCGATTAGGCACACCCATTACTAAAATCCTTGGTCCGCCGATAATATTTGTTTTGCTACATCGGTATTTTTGAAATGTTGTGCTGTCATGGAAAATCACGGAAGCCTCACGCAGCCACCTCCACCCCCAAAAAGTTTAGGGTTCCTCTGCCTCCCGCTGATCCGTCTCGCCTCCGGTGGCCTTAGGGTCATGGCAGGGTAGTGCATCCCAACCCTTGACAGTGAGATCGCTCCGTTTTTTTAAATGGAGATGAAATAAATACAATACATTTCTTAGACCATGCATGCTAGAATCCTCTATCAAGATATTTATAGATAAAACACGCACATACACATATAAATGCGTCATAATGCTTATAAAATGTCAAGGCACAATTCATATGCAAACCGTGCAAAATAAACCTGACACATGGCATGGTTTTATTATCTCTAACTAAATGGAACTAATTAATCCACAGATGGATGCATGTGATATTGTCATCGATTGTTCTTTGTATTAGATCACTTAAATTTATTTCACCAAATAATCCGAACTAATTGTTTTTGAATAACACAATTTCCAAGATAAATTGGTTTTCTACTTTCCGTCTTGCATTTATAATGATGGAAATTTGTAAATAATATTTGAGTTTTAAAATATTACTAATGCGATTATGGGGGTAAACATTGCAGATGTAATGAAAATATTAGTTACATTTTGTGATAATGATATGTAATAAAGTAAAAATATTTAGTATATATCGGTGAAATGATCACATGTTCATAAGGGCAATATTTGAAGCCAACGGGCAGATGCAACAACGCAATGTTCAAAGATAACACCTAAATGAGATATCATATAGAGGCACTCCTTGCCCACCATACTCTCGAGTCTTTTGACTAGGGGTTCATTTCCCTCCTTAGCCACTATCTTTCTTCAATTCCTCTTCCAATTTGGTCTATTCATCATCAGAAACATCATGTTGCTTGGCGAAATTGTACTTCATAGTTGAAATCCGCCCTTGTGTAGATACACATTCCACCGTTTGTACTCCTCCACTCGTCATGTAGCTTTTTTCGCGTCTTCTAAAGCTGTTGTTCCTTTGAAGATCCAGTCCAGTCCCTAGTCAAAGCATTGATCCGTGCACTAGCATCAGACATGGTAGGCCGCCTTCTTTTCATCTCATTCAGTAGTGCATCCACCGCCTTTTCTTCTACAACTTGATGGATGACTCGCTCATTCTATTTGTAGAGCCTAACACCATAAGCCCCCATGATTGCGCAAATAACCAAGCCGCCAAATTTCCGATGGTGTACATTGCGCTGGCTTATTTCCAATACCAGGGTGCGTACTTCCACAATGGACAGACTGGTCTTCACCTCCTCCAGCTCATGGTGTCCTAGGACCTCAGTTGATACGTCTTTTTAAATATGTCGTGATCATAAATTATTAATGTTGACATTATCCTCGTGATAAATAAGTTGGGAGGTGAAACAATAAACCCTATTTTTCTATGTGCGTGACTGAACTTTTGCTCCATAAATATGTCGTGAGTGTCATCAATCCTCCAAGACTAAATGATAGTTGAGTATGTGAACTTGCCAAGGGAACGAGCTCGATACTGACGAAGGAGGCATTTCTAGGATCCGTCTGAGAACACTGCCGCCGGCAGTGCGTGCAGCGCGTCCTGCGCGGGCGACGGAGGATGCAGCGTTTGTGGGAAGCGCCTCCGCCGGTGGCACATGGTGTGCGGCTGTACGGCAGTGCTGATCTTCTGAGGTGGAGGCAGATGTGGTTTTTTTATTACCTTTTCTTCATCTTAAAAGTGCTCAACACAGTCGTGGGCCTTGCTTCTACTTCAGGAGAGCCCGTCGTAAATAGGCCTTGAGCACTTGGCCTGATTTCTCTTTGATTCAAAAGTATGTTATAGATTGTCTAAAAAAAGAAGTTTGTTATAGAAAATTTTGATGGATTAGAATCCTTAGGATTTGTTTTACATTGGTTGCTTGCACTACTAGGGAAAACCCTAGTAGTAGCGCGGGTTTTGAGGCTATCAGTAGCGCGGGAAGCCGCGCTACCAATAAGGCGCTACAGCTAACTGTTAGTAGTAGCGCAGTCGGTACCCGCGCTACTACTATTGACTATATCTTTTCCAGAACACGCTACTATTAATTAGCTGTAACGATTTCCTAGCCCCGCGCTACTGCTATATCTTTCATCATTTCCCCCGGGCTTCCTACCCCGTTTCAACTTCAATAAACTGCAATTTCCAGATACTAGGTACTAGTAGATATCAATTTCATAAAGCATTATAGGTACTAGGTAGTACTCCCTCGGTTCCAAATTACTCGTCGTGGTTTTAGTTCAAATTTGAACTAAAACCACGACGAGTAATTTGGAACCGAGGGAGTACTAGATAACAATTTCATATAGACTCAACATGCATCATCAAGCAGTAGTAGGTGATATCGACGACGATCATCATATGTAGTTCTACATGATATCGATGACGATCATCATATGTAGTTCTAGATGATATAGCCACGCACACATATGTAGTTCTAGATGATATCGACGATGATCATCATCCTCAAGCCTGGGCGGTGGGTGTTCCTGATAGTAATTAGGATGGCCCGTCAAATACAAAGATTCTTGCCAATGAGGAATCTCTTCCACCCAACCGAGTTTAAGTGTGTGCGACCGTCTGTGTCCATGCGGTAAGTACAGGTGGTGACGGAGCCCCTTGCGGTACGGTGTAGTCCAGCTGAGCCTTCTTCATCAGGCTCGATACCACAACTCACAGATAGGTTCTTTGGCAATTTCTGAATAAGAAAAACATATCAATTAATAAATAGCCTCGCACATACTCTTGCAAATATATTGCTATTAAGTCTAAATTTCTACACTATCAAAAGACACGGTACCACACATTTGTACTAATTAATCATGAATTCTACTAATAAGTATATATGGATTATCTACACTATTAATAGTTCCTTGGATTCTACACTAATAAGCATGTGATCAGACTCTACACTAAAGCATATCATCGACTAGATTCCACAAAGCATATCACTGGACTCTACACTAAGCATATCATCGTATTCACTAAGCATATCATCGGATAATTTGCATTTGTAAGTATAGCAATAAAGCATATATATATATCATCAAATTACTACAGTCAGTAAAACAAACCATTTCATGCTGATTGACCATGGTACTTGTCAGGTGGGTCACAAATGGCACCCCGACGAAGTCATCACATGGCAGAATTATGTCCCATAGGTTGCACACCTCCTCCTCCCTCAGCCTCATTCTTTGAGCTACGATGGCTTCATGAAGTGGGTTTTCATCATCTTCATCGAGTGGGTCCTCATTATCTTCATCATCTTCATCATCTTCGTCATCTTCATCATCTTTGTTATCTTCCACCAGGTTGATATAAATGACAGCCAGCTTGGGTCTTTCTGCTATGAAGGAGAACCTGATCAACTCACCACCAGTAAGACGCATGCGGGCGAGGAAACGGGCCCATCCATCTCCAATCTGCGACATATTGCGTCCTTTCTCGACCTCCATAGTGTACGGCCCCCAGGAGCCTCAAATGTCACAGTGTCTCCTGTCAGCTTATTGAATTTCAACCTCACATTGCATGGGACAATCTGTGTAAAAAAAAAAGCAAAATGACACAATGCAGTAATGCCAATACTAAAAATAAAATAGTTGTTACATTTCATCTAATTTCTTACTGCCGCATGACGAAAACTCGGCTAGAAGTAGATGCCGAATAGCTTGCCAGTTGCAAGGCTGCTGGCGCACCTTGACTTGCACAGTCGACATGGTGGTGGTGGTGGCTGTTGGGTAACGTAGCAGAAATTCAAAATTTTCCTACGAATCACCAAGATCGATCTGTGGAGAAACCAGCAACGAGGGGAAGGAGAGTGCATCTACATACCCTTGTAGATCGCTAAGCGGAAGCGTTCAAGTGAACGGGGTTGATGGAGTCGTACTCGTCGTGATCCAAATCACCGATGATCCTAGTGCCGAACGGACGGCACCTCCGCGTTCAACACACGTACAGCCCGGTGATGTCTCCCATGCCTTGATCCAGTAAGGAGAGAGGGAGAGGTTGAGGAAGACTCCATCCAGCAGCAGCACAACGGCGTGGTGGTGGTGGAGGAGCGTGGCAATACTGCAGGGCTTCGCCAAGCACCACGGGAGAGGAGGAAGATGTGTCACGGGAGGGAGAGGGAGGCGCCAGGGCTTAGATTGGTTTGCCATCCCTTTGCCCCACTATATATAGGGCCAAGGGAGAGGGGGGGCGCAGCCTTGGCCCCTCCTCCAAGGAAGGGTGCGGCTAGGGAGGAGTCCCTCCTCCCCAAGGCACCTCGGAGGTGCCTTCCCCCTTTAGGACTCTTCCTTTCCCTCTTCTCTTGGCGCATGGGCCTCTTGGGGCTGGTGCCCTTGGCCCATATAGGCCAAGGCGCACCCCCTACAGCCCATGTGGCCCCCCGGGGCAGGTGGCCCCACCCGGTGGACCCCCGGGACCCTTCCGGTGGTCCCGGTACAATACCGATGACCCCGAAACTTGTCCCGATGGCCGAAATAGCACTTCCTATATATAATTCTTTACCTCCGGACCATTCCGGAACTCCTCGTGATGTCCGGGATCTCATCCGAGACTCCGGACAACATTTGGTAACCACATACAAACTTCCTTTATAACCCTAGCGTCATCGAACCTTAAGTGTGTAGACCCTACAGGTTCGGGAACCATGCAGACATGACCGAGACGTTCTCCGGTCAATAACCAACAGCGGGATCTGGATACCCATGTTGGCTCCCACATGTTCCACGATGATCTCATCGAATGAACCACGATGTCAAGGACTTAATCAATCCCGTATACAATTCCCTTTGTCTATCGGTATGATACTTGCCCGAGATTCGATCGTCGGTATCCCGATACCTTGTTCAATCTCGTTACCGGCAAGTCTCTTTACTCGTTCCGTAACACATCATCCCGTGATCAACTCCTTGATCACATTGTGCACATTATGATGATGTCCTACCGAGTGGGCCCAGAGATACCTCTCCGTCATACGGAGTGACAAATCCCAGTCTCGATTCGTGCCAACCCAACAGACACTTTCGGAGATACCCGTAGTGTACCTTTATAGCCACCCAGTTACGTTGTGACGTTTGGCACACCCAAAGTATTCCTACGGTATCCGGGAGTTGCACAATCTCATGGTCTAAGGAAATGATACTTGACATTAGAAAAGCTTTAGCATACGAACTACACGATCTTGTGCTATGCTTAGGATTGGGTCTTGTCCATCACATCATTCTCCTAATGATGTGATCCCATTATCAATGACATCCAATGTCCATGGTCAGGAAACCGTAACCATCTATTGATCAACGAGCTAGTCAACTAGAGGCTTACTAGGGACATGGTGTTGTCTATGTATCCACACATGTATCTGAGTTTCCTATCAATACAATTCTAGCATGGATAATAAACGATTATCACGAACAAGGAAATATAATAATAATCAATTTATTATTGCCTGTAGGGCATATTTCCAACAGTCTCCCACTTGCACTAGAGTCAATAATCCAGTTCACATCAATATGTGATTAACACTCAAGGTCACATCCCCATGTGACTAACCCCCAAAGAATTCTGGGTTTGATCATGTTATGCTTGTGAGAGAGGTTATAGTCAACGGGTCTGAAACTTTCAGATCCATGTGTGCTTTACAAATCTCTATGTCATCTCCTAGATGCAGCTACCATGTTCTATTTGGAGCTATTCCAAATAACTGTTCTACTATACGAATCCAGTTTACTACTCACAATAATCTGGATTAGTGTCAAAGTTTGCATCGGCGTAACCCTTTACGACAAACTCTTTTTCCACCTCCATGATCGAGAAAATTCCTTAGTCCACTAGTTACTAAGGATAACTTTGACCGCTGTTCTGTGATCCATTCTTGGATCACTCTTGTACCCCTTGACTGACTCATGGCAAGGCACATTTCAGGTGCGGTACACATCATAGCATACTATAGAGCCTATGTCTCAAGCATAGGGGACGACCTTCGTCCTTTCTCTCTATTCTGCCGTGGTCGAGCTTTAAGTCTTAACTTCATACCTTACAACTCAGGCAAGAACTCCTTCTTTGACTGATCCATCTTGAACACCTTCAAGATCATGTCAAGGTATGTGCTCATTTGAAAGTACCATTAAGCGTTTTGATCTATCCTTATAGATCTTGATGCTCAATGTTCAAGTAGCTTAATCCAGGCTTTCCATTGAAAAACACTTTCCAAATAACCCTATATATGCTTTCCAGAAATTCTACGTCATTTCTGATCAACAATATGTCAACAACATATATTTATCAGAAATTCTATAGTGCTCCCACTCACTTCTTTGGAAATATAAGTTTCTCATAAACTTTGTATAAACCCAAAATCTTTGATCATCTCATCAAAGCATACATTCCAACTCCGAGATGCTTACTCCAGTCCTTAGAAGGATTGCTGGAGCTTTGCATACTTGTTAGCATCTTTCAGGATTGACAAAACCTTTCGGTTGTATCACATACAACCTTTCCTCAAGAAAATCGTTGAGGAAACAATGTTTTGACATCCTATCTGCAAGATTTCATAAATAATGCAGTAATCGCTAACATAATTCCAACAGACTCTTAGCATCGCTACGGGTGAGAAAGTCTCATCATAGTCAACTCCTTGAACTTGTCGGAAAACATCTTAACGACAAGTCGAGCTTTCTTAATGGTGATACTTACCATCATTGTCCGTCTTCCTTTTAAAATCCATATGTACCTAACAGCCTTACGACCATCAAGTAGTTCTTCCAAAGTCTACACTTTGTTTTCTTATATGGATCCTCTCTCGGATCATATGGCCTCGAGCCATTTTGGAATCCAGGCCCACCATCGCTTCTCCATAGCTCGTAGGTTTATTGTTGTCTAGCAACATGACTTTCAAGACAGGATTACGTACCACTCTGAAGTAGTACGCATCCTTGTCATCCTACGAGGTTTGGTAGTGACTTGATCTGAAGTTTCATGATCAATATCATAAGCTTCCACTTCAATTGGTGTAGGTGCCACAGGAACAACTCTTTGTGCCCTGCTATACACTAGTTGAAGTGACGGTTCAATAACCTCATCAAGTCTCCACCATCCTCCCACTCAATTCTTTCGAGAGAAACTTTTCCTCGAGAAAGGACCCGATTCTAGAAACAATCCCTTATTGCTTTCGAATCTGAGACAGGAGGTATACCCAACTGTTTTGGTTGTCCTATGAAAATGCATTTATCCGCTTTGGGTTCGAGCTTATCAGCCTGAAACTTTTTCACATAAGCATCGTAGCCCCAAACTTTTAAGAAGTGACAGCTTAGGTTTTCTCTAAACCATAGTTCAAACGGTGTCATCTCATCGGAATTACGTGGTGCCCTATTTAAAGTGAATGCGGTTGTCTCTAATGCCTAACCCATAAACTATCGTGGTAATTCGATAAGAGACATCATGGTATGCATCATATCCAATAGGGTGCAGTTATGATGTTCGGACACACCATCACACTATGGTGTTCCAGGCTGTATTAGTTGTGAAACAATTTCCACAATGTCTTATTTCTGTGCCAAACTCGTAATTCGGATATTCATCTCTATGATCATATCATAGATATTTTATCCTCCTGTAGCGACGATCTTTCAACTTCACTCTGAAATTGCTTGAACCTTTCAATAATTCAGACTCGTGATTCATCAAGTAAATATACTCAACATCTACTCAAATCATCTGTGAAGTAAGAACATAACGATATCCACTACACGCCTCAGCACTCATTGGACTGCACACATCAAAATGTATTACTTCCAGCAAGTTGCTTTCTAGTTCCATTTTACTGAAAACGAGGCTTTCAGTCATCTTGCCCATGTGGTATGATTTGTATGTCTCAAGTGATTCAAAATCAAGTGAGTCCAAACGGTCCATTTGCATGGAGTTTCTTCATGCATATACACCAATAGACATGGTTCGCATGTCTCAAACTTTTCAAAAACGAGTGAGTCCAAAGATCCATCAACATGGAGCTTCTTCATGCGTTTTATACCGTTATGACTTAAGTGGCAGTGCCACAAGTAGGTGGTACTATCATTACTATCTTATATCTTTTGGCATGAACATGTGTATCAGTACAATCGAGATTCAATAAACCATTCATTTTAGGTGCAAGACCATTGAATGTATTATTCAAATAAACAGAGTAACCATTATTCTCCTTAAATGAATAACCGTATTGCGATAGACATAATCCAATCATGTCTATGCTCAACGCAAACACCAAATAACCATTATTTAGGTTTAACACCAATCTCGATGGTAGAGGGAGCGTGCGATGCTTGATCATATCAACATTGGAAACACTTCCAACACATATCGTTAGCTCACCTTTAGCTAGTCTCCGTTTACTCCGTAGCCTTTTGTTTCGAGTTACTAACACTTAGCAACCGAACCGGTATCTAATACCCTGGTGCTACTAGGAGTACTAGTAAAGTACACATCAACACAATGTATATCCAATATACTTCTATCGACCTTGCCAGCCTTCTAATCTACCAAGTATCTAGGGTAATTCTACTCCAGTGGTTGTTCCCCTTATTACAGAAGCACTTAGTCTCGGGTTTGGGTTCAACCTTGGGTTTCTTCACTAGAGCAGCAACTGAATTGCCGTTTCATGAAGTATCCCTTCTTGCCCTTGCCCTTCTTGAAACTAGTGGTTTCACCAACCATCAACAATTGATGCTCCTTCTTGATTTCTACTTTCGTGGTGTCAAACATCGCGAGTATTTCAAGGATCATCATATCTATCCCTGATATGTCATAGTTCATCACGAAGCTCTAGCAGCTTGGTGGTAATGACTTCGGAGAAACATCACTATCTCATCTGGAAGATCAACTCCCACTTGATTCAAATGATTGTTGTACTCAGACAATCTGAGCACAAGTTCAACAATTGAGCTTTTCTCCCTTAGTTTGCAGGTTAAGAAAATCGTCGGAGGTCTTATACCTCTTGACGTGGGTACGAGCCTGAAATCCAAATTTCAGCCCTCGAAGCATCTCATATGTTTCGCGACGTTTCAAAAACGTCTTCGGTGCCTCAACTCTAAACCGTTTAACTGAACTATCATGTAGTTATCAAAACGTGTATGTCAGATGTTCGCAACATCCACAGACGACGTTCGAGGTTCAGCACACTGAGCGGTGCATTAAGGACATAAGCCTTCTACGAAGCAACGAGGACAATCCTCGGTTTACGGACCTAGTCCGCATAATTGCTACTATCAACTTTCAACTAAATTTTCTCTAGGAACATATCTAAAAGTAGAACTGAAGCGCGAGCTACGACATAATTTGCGAAGACCTTTTGACTATGTTCAGGATAATTAAGTTCATTTTATGAACTCCCACTCAGATAGACATCCCTCCAGTCATCTAAGTGATTACATGATCCGAGTCAACTAGGCCGTGTCCGATCATCACGTGAGATGGACTAGTCAACGTCGGTGAACATCTTCATGTTGATCGTATCTTCTATACGACTCATGCTCGACCTTTCGGTCTTCTGTGTTACGAGGCCATGTATGTACATGCTAGGCTCGTCAAGTCAACCTAAGTGTTTCGCTGTGTAAATCTGGCTTACACCCGTTGTATGTGAACGTAAGAATCTATCACACCCGATCATCACGTGGTGCTTCGAAACGACGAACTTTAGCAACGGTGCACAGTTAGGGGGAACACTTTCTTGAAATTTTAATGAGGGATCATCTTATTTACTACCGTCGTTCTAAGCAAACAAGATGTAATAGCATGATAAACATCACATGCAATCAAATAGTGACATGATATGGCCATCATCACTTTGCTCCTTTTGATCTCAATCTTCGGGGCTCCATGATCATCATCGTCACCGGCATGACACCATGATCTCCATCGTCATGATCTCCATCATCGTGTCTTCATGAAGTTGTCTCGCCAACTATTACTTCTACTACTACAACTAACGATTAGCAATAAAGTAAAGTAATTACATGACGTTTATGTTGACACGCAGGTCATAAATAAATTAAGACAACTCCTATGGCTCCTGCCGGTTGTCATACTCATCGACATGCAAGTCGTGATTCCTATTACAAGAACATGATCAATCTCATACATCACATATATCATTCATCACATCCTTTGGCCATATCACATCACATAGCATACCCTGCAAAAACAAGTTAGACGTCCTCTAATTGTTGTTTGCATGTTTTACGTGGCTGCTATGGGTTTCTAGCAAGAACGTTTCTTACCTACGCAAAGACCACAACATGATATGCCAATTGCTATTTACCCTTCATAAGGACCCTTTTCATCGAATCCGATCCGACTAAAGTGGGAGAGACAGACACCCGCCAGCCACCTTATGCAACTAGTGCATGTTTGTCGGTGGAACCGGTCTCACGTAAGCGCACGTGTAAGGTTGGTCCGGGCCACTTCATCCCACAATGCCGCCGAATCAAGATTGGACTAGTAACGGTAAGCATATTGAACAAAATCAACACCCACAACTACTTTGTGTTCTACTCGTGCATATACTCTACGCAATAGACCTAGCTCATGATGCCACTGTTGGGTAACGTAGCAGAAATTCAAAATTTTCCTATGAATCACCAAGATCGATCTATGGAGAAACCAGCAACGAGGGGAAGGAGAGTGCATCTACATACCCTTGTAGATCGCTAAGCGGAAGCGTTCAAGTGAACGGGGTTGATGGAGTCGTACTCGTCGTGATCCAAATCACCGATGATCCTAGTGCCGAACGGACGGCACCTCCGCGTTCAACACACGTACAGCCCGGTGACGTCTCCCATGCCTTGATCCAGCAAGGAGAGAGGGAGAGGTTGAGGAAGACTCCATCCAGCAGCAGCACAACGGCGTGGTGGTGGTGGAGGAGCGTGGCAATCCTGCAGGGCTTCGCCAAGCACCACGGGAGAGGAGGAAGATGTGTCACGGGAGGGAGAGGGAGGTGCCAGGGCTTAGATTGGTTTGCCATCCCTTTCCCCCACTATATATAGGGCCAAGGGAGAGGGGGGGCGCAGCCTTGGCCCCTCCTCCAAGGAAGGGTGCGGCTAGGGAGGAGTCCCTCCTCCCCAAGGCACCTCGGAGGTGCCTTCCCCCTTTAGGACTCTTCCTTTCCCTCTTCTCTTGGCACATGGGCCTCTTGGGGCTGGTGCCCTAGGCCCATATAGGCCAAGGCGCACCCCCTACAGCCCATGTGGCCCCCCGGGGCAGGTGGCCCCACCCGGTGGACCCCCGGGACCCTTCCGGTGGTCCCGGTACAATACCGATGACCCCGAAACTTGTCCCGATGGCCGAAATAGCACTTCCTATATATAATTCTTTACCTCCGGACCATTCCGGAACTCCTCGTGACGTCCGGGATCTCATACGGGACTCCGAAGAACATTCGGTAACCACATACAAACTTCCTTTATAACCCTAGCGTCATCGAACCTTAAGTGTGTAGACCCTACGGGTTCGGGAACCATGCAGACATGACCGAGACGTTCTCCGGTCAATAACCACCAGCGGGATCTGGATACCCATGTTGGCTCCCACATGTTCCACGATGATCTCATCGGATGAACCACGATGTCAAGGACTTAATCAATCCCGTATACAATTCCCTTTGTCTATCGGTACGATACTTGCCCGAGATTCGATCGTCGGTATCCCGATACCTTGTTCAATCTCGTTACCGGCAAGTCTCTTTACTCGTTCCGTAACACATCATCCCGTGATCAACTCCTTGATCACATTGTGCACATTATGATGATGTCCTACCGAGTGGGCCCAGAGATACCTCTCTGTCACACGGAGTGACAAATCCCAGTCTCGATTCGTGCCAACCCAACAGACACTTTCGGAGATACCCGTAGTGTACCTTTATAGCCACCCAGTTACGTTGTGACGTTTGGCACACCCAAAGTATTCCTACGGTATCCGGGAGTTGCACAATCTCATGGTCTAAGGAAATGATACTTGACATTAGAAAAGCTTTAGCATACGAACTACACGATCTTGTGCTATGCTTAGGATTGGGTATTGTCCATCACATCATTCTCCTAATGATGTGATCCCGTTATCAATGACATCCAATGTCCATGGTCAGGAAACCGTAACCATCTATTTATCAACGAGCTAGTCAACTAGAGGCTTACCAGGGACATGGTGTTGTCTATGTATCCACACATGTATCTGAGTTTCCTATCAATACAATTCTAGCATGGATAATAAACGATTATCACGAACAAGGAAATATAATAATAATCAATTTATTATTGCCTCTAGGGCATATTTCCAACAGTGGCGCCATGTTCCTAAAGCAATATGAGCAAAGGATTAACGATCCACTTCATAGGAAAGTAAAACAGTAGCATGTGATATTTTTGGTTCTTCCGCGAGAAGCAATTTGATGGACAATTATAATCCTATTGCCGAAAAAACTTTTCACAAATATCTACCAAATCAAGGTACCACCTACCAAGACATTTCATCTAATTTTGCCCCTATTGCCTAGGATAATTGATTAAAAAAACAAGTGGAAAATTTAACTAAATTGGCACCTGCTTTTTGCCAAAAAATAACTTATTACAGAAAAACAAAAGCAACTAAATCAACTAGCCTACTAAATCAACTAAGTCAACTAGCCTACTAAATCAACTAAATCAACTAGCCTACTAAATCAACTAGCATACTAAATCAACTAAATCAACTAGCCTACTAAATCAAAATGTAGCAGGGAGGAGGGGTTGTGGATGGAGGAGGGAGGAGGGAGAAGGAGGGGCGACTCGAGGAGGGAGAAGAGAGTAGGACAGAGGAGGAAGACGGAACAAGGAGGGGCCGACCGGCGGCGAGTGGAGGGAGGACAGAGGAGGAAGGCGGCGCGAGGAGGGGCCGGCCAGCGGTGACTGGAGGCAGGACGGAGGAGGAGGCCGGTACCGAGTCCAGCGAGGAGGAGGAGGTGAGGGCGGCGCAGATCGGAGGAGGGGCGACGGGGGAGGACCGACGCGGGGGGTTGAGGGGAAGATCGAGTGAGTGTGAGTGTGAGTGGATCAGATAGAGGAGAGTGGGGGTGGGAGATGGAATGGCTTAGCAGTAGCGCGTTATAGAAAAAAGGCGCTACTGCTAAACGACCTAGCAGTAGCGCCTTTCACAAAGAACGCGCTACTGCTATGTGTCAGCATGTAAAAATAGACATAAAAAATACATTGATCATCAATGATCTTTTTGTGTACAATCTGATTTGTCAATATGAGTCCTGACCAGTTAAGGAACTGGTGAAGACTCTTATTGCGGCCACAAATTCTACACATAGAGTTCAATGAAGATCAAGTGCTTGTGAAAGTTTGAGAAGTAACATATTTAAGGTGGTACAAACTCTCTTCAGGGAGCAAGGTGGGACTAAATTTTTGTAGTAAACTTAGCAGTAGCGCTCTTCATGTTAACGCGCTGCTCCTAGAACTAGCCTCGTGGCGGCGTCGTGGCAATTATAGCAGTAGTGCATCTTAGAGCGGGCGCGCTACTGATACATTTACTTCAGCAGCGACTTTTGTGCGCGCGCGCTACTGCTACTTAGCAGCAGCGCCTTATTTTAAAGCGCGCTGCTGGTAAGATTCTGTGTATAGGCTTTTCCCTAGTAGTGTTGATTCATAGGATCAAATCCTATACAAGTTTCCTCTAAGAATTCCTTTGTACTCATAGGATAGGAATATCATGAATAGAAAAGTTAATGGAAATAAGATGACATGCATCTCAATTCCTTAGGAAAAGTAACTAAATTCTATTAATGTGTGTGAATCTAAGAAGCCTTAGCTAATCATTTTGATCGTTTGTATATACCTCTAAACACTGATAATGAAAATAAAGTGTGTTGTTTATCTAAAAGAAACAAGATACTGCCTTCATAAAACCACATTTTCAAACCACCGAAAATTAAGCTCTGTAAGAGCAACTGTAAGTGATTCCATATAACTTTCAAATTCCAAAATAACTTGTTGTATTGAGAGTTAGCTCACTCTAGTAGATCCCAAAAAGTTGCTTAACCACCGATAGCTCCTATTTTTTTTGTAGTTGCGGAAGTGTTATTCCTATTTTCATAAACTACTACTTCATTATTTAAGCTAGTTGCACTCTCTTTGTTTCATAGAAGGGGAAAAATCATTCTACAAATATTGTGTTCTTCCTCATTTATTTAACTTGTACATCTCTTATTAACCAAGGTGTATTCAGATAGCACACACATTATTACAATTACCAATTATTGTTTTCATCGTACTACATTCCTATTTTATTAAACTTTTACTCCCTATTTTTTGCAGGAAAAATTTCTGATCTAAACTCTTCATGATTGATGGCAACTTGTACTATTGTGTGCTCTTGATCTAAGTTCCGAACATTTTTTTAATGCTTCATTTCTACTTTTATGTCTGCAAAATATTAATTCTGAATTGAACTTATAACAATAAATAAGTCACCTTTTGTTTATTGATGTTTCTCTTCACTAAAATTGCTTAAACTCCTCTAGCCTTACAAACTCTCTGAACAATTGTTTCTTCTCCCACTTCATCATGTTGGTACTAATCTTTGGATCAATGGTTCAAGAATCATTTGCTCAAAATTGGATTCTCTACCTTGATGTCTGCTCGCTCGTAATGTACCAACATCTTATCATTTGAATGTTTTAGTTTTGTAAGTGCATGCTTCTCTCTCTGTCATCTCCTTTGTTTGGATGAATCTTCTACATCTATATAGGTACCCCCCCCCCCACTAACGTATTTCTCATAACATACAAGCATGCCACCTCAGAATGCAACATGCAAGGGAAAAACTCCACCTCAACACGCAACCATGCATAGGAAAACCGTTACTTCAACATGCAATCATGCATGAGAATTTCCATGCTATCATGCTATTTATAGATTGTAATTTTTTTACAACTATAGAATAATAAAACAGAGTAAATCATATGTATTTTTAGTTTTAGTTCTCATATACCTACTCCAAATATTCATGTTTCGTACACCAATATAACTAAAATATATTGCAAAAAATGCTCGCAGCAACGTGCAGGTTATCATCTATTATATGTAGTTTGCATGCATGGGAGATATACATAAATGTTGATGGGAAATAATTAATCCTACCCGGGGTCTCACTTGTCCTAAAATGGCTGGCCAACACAAGTCCAAACCAGTCAACAAAGTCTAGGAGAATGAACAAAAATCCATGCCATTGATTCAAGCAAATTTTTATCACTAAAAGCTAAAAAATAGGTAAAACAAAAAATGCAAAAAATAGCAATTAAAATAAGTAATAAATTTAGCCTAATATGGGCCAAGCAAAACCGTTGGTTGAAGAACTAAACTCATATTATTATTATTTACAGTTGTGCGTGTTGCCCGATTCATTGCCTGTGACATAATCATCCAGAACACGGCGGGTGATCCCGATAACCATCAAGTCGTCGTTATACTAGTCGAGTTTAATTATTCGGTCTTTTTAACCTTGTTAGACTTAAGAGTCTGCAAATATGATTTGCTCAATCGATGTAATCATAACAGTAGCATGACGCTGGCTTCAGTGTCAGTCACCTAATCGACTAATATGTCTTTTATATCTTAGCAATGCGGGCGTGCCACACTATATAGCATAAACGGTGTGGTGTATACGTGTACTGTGTAGTGCGAGATGTGATCATTGCATTGATTTATACTTAATATTTTTACTACTTACATCTCATTATCACCAAATGTAACTAGTATTTTCATTATATCTAACAATGTTTACCCCATAGTCTTATTACTAATATTTTAAAAAATCAAACCTTGAGTGTGTACAATAAAAACTTCCACCATTATAAATGTAATAAGGAAAGTAGAAAACCATTTTATCATGGAAATTTTGTTATTAAAAAATTAGTTTGGGTTATTCATCGAAATAAATTTCAAAGATCCAAGTATAGACAAAGCACAGTAAGTGACAATATCGCATGTATCCATCTGTGGATTAATTAGTTCTATTTATTTAGGCATAACAAAATCGAGCCATTTGTCGGGTTTATTTTGGGTGGTTCGCATATGCATTGTCCTTGCCATTTTATATGTATTATAGCGTGCTTATATGTTGTGCGTGTTTAATCTATAAATATCTTGATTGTGGATTCTGCGATGCACGGGTCTAATAATAGATTCTATTTGTTTCATCCCCAGTTTCGCGTTTAGTTAGGTCATCTTTCGTACTATTATATATCAGCAGTGTTTAGTGATGTCTGATCCATGTGTGGTTACATTGTACTTTATACGCAGTCTAAACAATATAGTGTCTGATTTTCAACCATTGCCATGTAACAGAGTTTTTTTTTTTCATATTAGTAGATGATGTAATAAATATGTTATCGAATAGAAATTATCTCCCTCCAAAATAAAAAATATTCACCAGCGAAGCAGATATAAACTCGCGAGTTCTTTTTGTATAAGAACTAAAATTGGCATGTCTTGGTAGGTATGCCACAACTGTATCATCAAAGTTTAGCTTTAGAGCGGGTATGTGTGATAACAAAGGTAATGCAATTGAATTTAAATGCATTTCCATGAGAGCATGCAATACGCAAAATATCTATTTAATTGTAAATGGGAGTTATCCCCAAAACCCTCTAGGAGTAGTATAATGGTATGAAAATGATGCGACTAGTAAAATTGTAACAAAAACGAAAGGAAGCTAATAGTGAGAAGAGCATAAGTTTTTCGCGAATTCCTTTGCATATATTCAAATTCATCCACTATCTAATTCCACTAATCTATGTTCTTTTTTTTTAAATCCAAATCAATGGATGCTTGAACATGGAAGTAATCCCCTTCCTTGGGGATAGATCTGTGATAATATCTCCAAAGTAGGGGCCGGTACGAAAATATGTGTGGCACATGCTGTGGATTGCGGTTGGGTTTGTTTCTACGTAGAAATCTAACGGAAGACTAACTGGGGAACATTCTCCTCAGGAAGATTCGGCAGCCGCAGTCGTCGAATTATGCAAACAAGGAAGGAAACAATAGCCCACGAGAATCAAGACGGCGGGAGGGGCAAGAGGAAAGGTGGGAGGAAGGGCGTGCGGCAGAGAGGGTAGGTGCGGTGGCCGTGCGCAGCCTAGCGGTCAAGGCAGCCACGGTGGAGGACGTGACGGCACCCCCGCGGCAGGCGCATCCACGCGGCGCCATGGAAGTCGGCGAGGCACACCGTGCAGCCCTCAGGGAGGAGCGCCGAGTCGTCTCCGGTACTGGATGCGGAGAACGCGTCGAAGAGCACGGCCGGGGCGTGCTCCTCAAGCTCCTCGAGGCCTGGTCTTCATGGTAATGCTCCTGGTGGTGCGTCGAGGTAGTGGAGTGGTGGAAGCTGAGGTCATCGTCAGTGCGGGCGCCTGCGGGGCAGAGCAACCAGGAGGAGAGACGGTGGAGGTGATCAAGCAGGAAGACGAGGTTGAGCAGCAGCCTCGGCACCTCCGCGTACACCGGCGCAGGGAACCCCCATTCCCTTGCCGGAGAAGAAGTATCCTTTTGCAAACTTACAGACAAATACAAAAGGTGGAGAGCGAGAGCTAGCGAGAGATGATGATGATAAGGAGGAGGAGGTGTCTCACATGGCAGAAAAAGCTAGCTCTGCCGTTTATAAGGAGAAGAAGCAGCAGCAGCGGAGCTAGGGAGCTAAAGGAGCTGGACGGGGGGAGGAGAAGAGCATTGTGTGGCTATAGGGGTGTGGGTTGCAGGATGGCGACAGGCCGACAGAGATGTACTACAGTCGATGTATAGGTGACACAGGAGTACGTGTCCGTCAGAGCGCCTTAGCCCCGGCTAGGAGATCCGGCGCCACCGCGCCCTGCAAGTTGGGCCGGCCCACGAAACGCGTCGACCAACAAACTCGCGCGAAAAAATGGTTGCTACAGGATTCGAACTCCTGACGTTCATTGCACGTGCGAGCTCCCTAACCACTAGTTACCAGCCTTGAGTGATTTGTAGCAGCCTAAAATACCTAATAACACAGTCGCAACGCTATTTGTTGCACATAACCATGTACAGTATTGCTTAAAAGAATTTGGAAAAAAAATTCGTGATAGTTCATGGATTTGGAAAAAAATTCATCATTTTTGAAGAAAAGTTGTCAAACTTGAAAAAAGTTCATCGATTTTCAATAAGTGTTCATCAACTTTTTAAAAATGTTCATCGAAATTAAAAAAAATTCCATGGATTTTCAAAAACAAATCTACAAATTTGAAAATTTTCGTCAATTTGAAAAAAAGTTCATCAATGTTCATCAAAGTTTGTTGAATTTGAAAAAAAATTCATCGAATTTCAAAAAGTTCATTAAACCTTAAAAAAAGTGCATCGAATTTCAAAAAAGTTCAGCGAATCTGAAAAAAAGTTCATCAATTTGAAGAAAAAGTTCACGAATTATAATAAAAATCATTGATCCTGGAAGAATGAAAAAGAAAAAACATAAACGAATAAAGGAAAAAAAAGAAAAAGGAACTTTGAAATAAGAAAAAGAAGTAAAAGTATGTTAGCGATCACGTTGGGCAAGGTGGCGTGATGGTTAGTGCCGGTTAGCTCGAAGTAGAGGTCGGTAGTTTGATCCCCTGCATGTGAGCTCTTTTTTTTGCGTCTAGATACACAAAGGAACACAGGGTGAGATGGGCCAGCCTAAATATAAGTCTTAGATTCTAATATGGACTACATACTGAGTAAAATGAGCGAATCTACACTCTAAAATATATCTATATACATCCGTATGTAGTCCATATTGAAATCTCTAGAAAGACTTATATTTAGAAACAGAGGGAGTGTTAAACAAAATCTGATTTTTTTTTTGTTGTTGCCACAAACATGTTTTGAGTGTTTTAGCTGCACGCAAATTTCATGAAGAAATGACATTTGCGGAGGTCCGACAGAATGACAACATAGTCTGTGCCCCTATCAGAGGATGATTTACTGAAGCACTTGAGCCCAGTAATCAAATTATATGGGGAATGCTATCACATCGACCCTCCCAAAAAAAATTGTTATCAGATCACAACAGACAGGCAATGTAACAATTATATACACTGGAATAAATGTTAACATCCTGTAAAAGACTTCAATATAACTTTTGAATTTCTTTGACTAAAGCAAGTAATCTTGCATGGAATCTGTTTATTTGTACAAGAATTGCACATTTCGACAGGCAGCAACCAAATCATATGAGTTGGTGTGTGCTCTACCACAGATAAATGAAGGTGATCCAGTTGAATACAATCCATTCCAAGAGTGTGCAAAACACAAAATAACAAGAAATCATGAGGTAGCCCAAACCCCTTGAGAAGATTCGGTCTGATTGCTTGTCCTGCGAGATTATCGCGAAATATTACCATTTCCTTCTGATTCTACCGGTGCGTCAGGCTCGAGACACAACTATTAGAATCAGCTGATGCCGGCATGACAGCTCTTGTCGCATGCGCAGAAATCTCGCCATGCCTCTGGTAATCAATGAAAAGCCGTGCACCGGCGCGGGAAAAGAAGAAAGTGTCGCCCGCGTTGAGGAACTTCCCCTTGACAAAGTGGCTCCACCCCTTGGCCATTATGTACCTCTTGCTGCTGTTTCGATAGGAGTACCGAAAGTGCCAGAGCTTGCCCCCGCGGTTCTCGAAGCTGAGCATGCGACCCTTCTCCAGCGGAAAGTACTTCTCCGCAAAGTGCTTCAGGATCACCAACCGCTTCCGCTCCCCCACGTCGCTCGGTCTCAGCACCTGCTCGAACATGTGCTCCTGCCCCTCATCACCGCCGCATTTAATCTGTGTAAGTTTTGGTGTATTTCTGGAAAATAATGACTGGTTAGTGCACCTTCTTTGGTGAAGTAACTTTATTAACTTGACGGCAAAACTTCTCTAGTAGCACAAGTTGAGCGACAAATATACCTGGAACATGCAGAATCAAAGAGGACTCAGGTGATCTGATTACAACAACCATTTAGCTTCGTTAGAACATGAAGGATTAAATCAGGTCAACTGAAGAATCTAAGTCAAAGTAAAGGAGGGCATATTTCTTCGTTTTTACAAGGAACATTAGTACCTTCGATCAGCTGGCCTATCCAATCTCTTTTCATATTCATCTGGTCGATTGTCGTATAGTTGTTGTTTCTGTTTTCTGCTAGCATCAAACATAATCCACCAACGGCATGTTGATTGTAGGATTGCTCGGATGATTACTAATGAAGGTCCTCAAGGCATACTCCAAATCAGAAGCTGCACCCCCAAATTTTGCGGAAATCTTTCTAAGTCCTGGCATATGTTTGATGCTAATAACTGCAGTACCACATTCATGTTTTATTTTGCATCGGCCCTCGCCAAAAAAGAGAGGTTGGCCCATTGGTGGGATGGCATCGAAAACTAGCTTGAGCTTCAAGAGATTAGGCATTGCATCTGGCTCAAAATTTAGGCAAGCTATACTACTCGTGCACCTCAAATTGAAGTACTTGAGAACTGAGAACCCGGACGCCTTGTCAAAGATGATCTTGTGAATGGGTGCCGTCTCCACATACAGTGACAGAGCAGTGAGGGCGCGCAACCCTCCGAGTATATCAACAAAAATTATCTTTAGTTCCCTAACTGGAATCTTCAAAGTGCATAGGTTGCCATGTTTCTCAATCCAAGGAGGAATTTGTGAGAATATGCAGCAGCTGTGCGGCGAGAACTCAAATCTCTGGAGAAGGGGCGGGGGTGCCATGTGAAACCATGGAATGGTCACTTTTGAAGTGTCAGGATCCACAGTATTTTTAACTGAAGAACCATGAGCCACAACCATAATTTTCAGGTTGCCATGTCCTCCGAGTAAAGAACCCAGAACTTCCACGCTTGTCTGCAGATGGTCAAAAGAAGGTGATATAGAAAAATAAGAGGTAAGGTGAAGATCCTGCAGGTAGTTCAGCTTGCCAAGGCTCCACTCACGGATAACAGAGCCACTCATGCTACCGATCCAATCCAGCAGCTTTGTGTCAACAGGAACAATCAGGTGCAGCAAGTGTGGGAGATGTATAATATCCCATGGAACAGCAGTGATTCTTGTTGCGTCCATAATATCAAATGTTTCCAAACATCTCAGGGCTCGCATACGATTTGGCAGTTTTATGCAGACATCACTTGCAATCTTCAAATATCTCAGGTGAAACAGTTCCGAAATCCCAGTGAGGTCTATGGAGTTGTCATCGTCACCATGACCAAATAGTTGAAGGTTTAGCACACGAAGAAGCTTGAATTCTCCAATAAAAGGCATACACTCCAAAAAATCTAAGTGACCGAACTTGTGACTTTGTGATGTTTGCTGGTGTCTTGGCATATTTTGCATCGCCAAAGACAAGAGATAGTCGACAAACGTTATGAGAAAGTGCTATATTCTTCCGATTGCAATCTAGTACCACAATGAAATTCTCTTCTGCAGACTTGTGTGCAATAAGATCACATACGACGTCATGAACTGTACAGGACAACACCTTATTGTTGTAGTTGATATACAAAGGTTGGATGAATCTTCTATCAATAAGTTCATCGAAATAGATACCTGCAGCTTCCTCTATCATCTCTTGATCTTGCTCTTCCCCTTTTCTTGTGGCAATAAACCTTTCAGCCACCCATTGCTTCACCAGATCATCCTTCCAGACTATGGAGCCCTCGGGATACATATGAAGATACAGCAAAAATGTCTTAAGATAAATAGGAAGATTATTGTAGCTGAGATTCAACACTTGTCTCATTCTTTCTGAAGTAGAACTTGACCACAAATGGAGCTCCTTTACAGTACCCCTAAATGAATATGGGCCCTCCGTTTCTCTTGATCCAACGATTGATGTCTACAGGTACTCCAAGGTGTGTCTGAGAGAGTACCAACGAAAAAAAGTGTGGGAGTACCTCCTGCTAGGGGGTAAAAAGGTAAACTCATTCTTATTATTATTCCCGTATTGGTGCATCACGGCTGATACATAATAGCTATTCGACTCGATTGCTAGAACCCTAACTCTTGTCCCTGAAAAAAGAAAAGAAAAAAGAACCCTAATTCCAATAGGACAGGCGCCAGAGGCCACTGTGGAAAAAGACAACCATTGGGGCACGAACTTGCCAGAATGGCATCGACTGGGAATGGTCGCCGACTAGGGGTGGGCAGCGCCGCCGCCGCTGCCGCGGCGGACGCATTTGCAAGAGCCATCTTTCTTGCGCAATTGGAAACTCGCCCGCGCGCTGAAGCAGGATGAGTAGGGCGAGGCGGGATCATCAGGCTGGATGTAGATCTATCATGGCGGCACTACAGGTGTACGAATGTGCAGTTGATCTGACCGATTTGGTTCAGTATGGAGGGACGGGGAGCGGCTGCTTTGATTAGACTATGTCGGTCTGATGAACGAACTTCTTGCGAGCCTGATCTCTCTTGGTGTATTCCACTATATTTGGGTGTTAATTTCCTTTGTACATGTTAGTTTAGATATTAGGTATTGATAACTCCCGAACATTCGGGTTTTCTGGACATGGAGCCGAACGCGCTCGAACCGTTTGCACAAATCTTGATGCTCTCCCATTGCCACGTCATCACAGGAGACTCGTTCGGGTTGAGAGCGAATTGACGTGAATGATTTTTTACTCCCCTACCTTATCCTTTCCCCAGCGAGCTCTGCCTCACCCACTCCCCATTCTGGCGATTACAGCGGAAGGGTCCTTCGGCGAATGGAGCAGAGGCGTGTGGGGCGCGAGTGCTGCGGCGAGGGTGCGGGACGGCGACGTCCGCCGGGCACCACGCTGCGGCCCTGAGAGAGGAGGCGACGGTGAGGATGCGGCCCGCGGGAGGAGGCGACAATGAGTGCGGCGGCAAAGTTGCGGCCTTTGAGGAGAAGGCGACAGCGAGTGTGGCGGCGAGGTCGCGGCCCGCGAGGAGGAGGTGGCGGCCAGCAGAAGCTGTTCCTACGAGTTGGAGCTCGTCCCGCGCGGGATGCACGACCAGGTGCATTCCGGCATCATGCGCGCGCGAGAGCCGCGTCCCGGAGCGAGAGCAGCGTGGCGGTCCCGGTCGTGCCGGCCACCACATCCTGGCGCTTGCCAGGCCCTGGCAACGCGGTCAGCGGGGACCAGTTCGCGGCGTTGCTTTGCCGGGTCGTGCGAGTGCGGCGGTGAGGATGCACGAGGTCTGCATCTAGCCGGTAGCTATGGAGGCTGCCGCGACACACGAGGGAGGAGCATCTACTGATGGGGGCGAAGGCTGGTTGCTCCCGTTGTCACGCACGGTCGCTGAGGGGAGCCGACGGCTATGGAGGACGTCGAGCGGGGGTGGCAGTCATTCCCGCTTCTGCTCCAAGTGCATCAATGGCGTCGTCAGCCGTTGACCCCCTCCATTTTTGGCACTTCATCGAGGTACAAGATGCATCCATCCATCTCATCAATGCGATAATTGTTGAAGCCGCAAGTCTGATTGATCGATCCACTCCATCAGTGTTGTTTCAGTTCCTGCCATGCTTTGTTTCAATTGTGTTTTTGCACTGCCATTCAGTACAAGTAGTAGAAGTGTAGAACAGATTGCCAAGCATATCGGACATTCATAATTGCTGCTAATCGACCTCATCCGATGTTGCTTTCATGTTGATTCAATCAAATCTAATCGATCGTTCGAGTCAATCTCTATTTTGGTTCTGTAGTGTGATATTTTGGCTGGGTGGTTCATTGCACATGGCCATACAAATGAAGAAGAAACGAAGCCTACAATCATTGACTACATCAAGCATACGATGGCAAACAAATTTTTTGGCCATGGCAATTGAAACTTTTTTGTTTTTGCCATGGAATATTTACTTTTATTGCCAAGACAAAGACAATTCTTTGGCAAATAACCATGGCAAATTTAGTTCATAGATCACGGAAAAGTTTAGTTCATAGACCATGGGAAAAATGGCAAAATTGCCATGGCAAACATGTCAAAATTCTTTTTTAAGACGTTCAAAAACATGACAAACTTAAGATGTTTACAAACATGGCAAACATGTCAATTTTTTTATTATTTTTAAGATGTTCAAAAACATGGCAAACTTGCCATGGCAACTTAAGATGTACAAAAACATAGCAGCCTAAGGTATTCAAAAACATGGCAAACTTGTCATGGCAACTAAAAGATTTTTTTATAGATGTGTTTTTTGCCATGGCAACTAATTTTTTTTATAGATGTGTTATTTGTCACGGCAACTAAAATCATTTCTTGCCATGGCAACTAAAAGAATTTTTTATAGATGTGTTTTTTGCCATGGCAACTAAAAGATTTTTTTTTATAGATGTGTTTTTTGTCACGGCAACTAAAATCATTTATTGCCATGGTTCGTTGTATCCTTGCTAAAGTCTATCCAAGAATGTTTTGCCATGTCAATTACAATTTTATGAGATGATGCAAATAGAGTTCATTGTCATGGCAATTTTTATTTTGTGCATCATGACATCTCTAGCGCATGGACCATGCCAAATTTTTGTAGCAATGGCATGGTGAAATTATTTATTTTTTGCAACATGGCAAATTTAATTTTATAGCCATGGCAAATTTACCCTGTTTTTGCCATGGCAATTTTACCTTTTCTTTTGCCAATGCCAAATTAACCTTTATTATTTTGCCATGGCAACTTACCCTTTAGATACATGGCAATTTACTTTTTTTACATACATGGCAATTTTTTTTACTTTTACTACTGCTCATGCCAAATTTACTTCTTTACTTGCCATGGCAATATAACTTTTACATCCATGTCAAATTTTACCTTTTATTTGCCATGGCATTTTTCAATACACATTATTTTGTGTCTTTAGGTATATAGTAAAATTAACTTTTTTTTATTTTTGCCATGGCAAAAATTACCTTAATTGACATGTCAAATTTTAGCTAAATCACCATGGCAACTCTTAACTTTTATTTCCATGGAAAATTTAACTTTTTTATTTTTACTATGGCAAATTTACCTATATCGCCGTGGAAAATATTTAACTTTTATTACCATGATAAATTTAGCTTGTTTCCCCATGGCAAATTTTTATTTCATTCACTATATAGCATGGCAACTTTTTGGTCGTCTACTCTGGATTTTCTAAATTATTTTTCATGAGTTTTTTGCCATCTCTTTTTCAACAAATCCATGTATCTGTTGCATTTTTTAAAAAGTTGCCATTTGTTTTATTGAAAAAGTCTCCTAATTTTGCCATCTTTTTTTGAAGAAAAACTTACTAAACTTGCCATGTGTGAACGTTTCATTATAGGTAGTGCGATATTTTTTTGAATCCATGGTAAATTTATGTTTTGAGATCGTGGACCGTAGCAAATCCCCTTCTTTTTCTTTAATTTTCATGATGCAAATTTTATTCTTTAGTGCCATGGAAATTGTATTTTTTAAACATGGCAATTTATACTACCACACCATGGCAAATTCCTCACACATAATTTTGTGTTCAAATTGTGCATACAATCTATCGAAATTTAATTAAAAATAGCATGGCATTTTTTTACTATGAATCTTCCATGGCAATTTGTTTTTGTTTCGATGATGGAAATTGCCATGACTATTTTTCTTTTGCTTTTAGAGTTGATGACATTTTTGTTAGGTAGCAGTGCAAAATCTGGGCTTTAATCTGCCACAGCAAAAAAAAAGTTGGGCTTTCTTCAGCTACCGGGCTGTAGGGTCGACAGGTGGGGGCGTGGGGCGTTCGTGCTGGGGGCCTCTCCTCCCGAACGAATTCGTTCGGAGCGATCTACCCTCCAGTATGAACGATTCATTCGGTCTGGTGCCTCCCCAGACCGAACGTTCGGCTGTTATTGGTGTCCATCCGAGAACTTGTAGCCAAGTTTAATCGGTCCAGCGCAAAGAAACCATATCCATCGATTGATTGGTACAACTTTTTTATCCTTCGATTTGTGAGACCAACATGGGTTGCTAACTTGATATCCATCGCTCTCAATCGGTGCCTATGACAAAGAGCAGATGGCAGGCGGCAATGGGTCGGTCCGGTCGTCATGGAGACATAACTACTCTACGGCTGTGTTAGTGATAGGACACATGATTTGATTAAAAATAGAAAAGGGCCTAATTAAGAGGAGGAAAGACTAAACTACCCTTGTAAGTGGAGGGTCAGATTTAAGTGGTACTCCATCTCTGCTTGAGGGAGTACCAGGGTACCGTAAAAAAGCTCCACAAATGGGACCTCAACATATCACGTATGTATGTCAGCAAATCCAGTGATACTGCTGTCTGCTGGTTTGCCAAATGCCTAGCTATGTTGATTATCGCTAGCGGCAAACCACCACATATATCAATAATTTCATTTGAGACTTGTTTGAATTCTGTTGGACAGTCATTTTTAGAACCAAAAAGCCTCTTAAAGAATAGCATTCTTGAGTGATCATCATCGAGAGGTTTCATCTCGAAAACATGCTTCGGGTGATCACAGCAACATGTTAATGCAACATCCTCAATCTGTGTAGTTACTATAATTCTGCTGCCATGGCTTCTGTCTGGAAAAGCAAATTTAATAATGTCCCATACTGATGCATCCCACAAATCATCAATAACAACTAAATACCTGCATGCCAAGAATTCACACCCATTAGATTATACAGATTGTGTCAGGCTAATAGTAAAATTGATGTTTACTGGATTAAAATTGATGTTTACTGGATTAACATAAAGTAAAATAAATAGCATAATGAACCTGGGTTAACAGTACCTTTTATCTTGCAGATGTTTGCTGATGCCAAGCTCATTAGAACTGGCAGGTAGTGGCTGCTTCTGGTGGAGTTGCGAGAACAAGTCAAGGAAAAGTCTCTTCATATCAAGTTTTTTGGACACTCGGATGAAAGCTCTGTACTCGAATTGCATTCCAATTATTTCATACAACACATTGGCAAGTGTAGTTTTACCCAGACACCCAGATCCAAGAATAGATACCACCTTGCGCTGCTGCTGACCTGCTGCGTCATTAGCGGCCAGTGAGTTGATAAACTCATTCATACGGCAATTGATTACAATTTGTGCAGCTTCTTCATAGGGCATTGGAAGCATACTGCCAGTGGACAAGAATCTACGCTTCAAGGTGCTGCAAGACTGTATGCATCGTTCTGATGCAGAGGCCGGGGAGCACCCCCTTTTCGAAAAAAGGTGCTGCAACACTGGAGCTTATACCTGTCATGCCGTTCAATAGCCTCCCGGGCATAGATCCTGAACTCGGATATAGTTTCTGCAATCTTGGGCTTACTAGGAAGACGAGGGACACAAACATGAATGGTTCTACTGGTTTCCATACCATGTTCCGACACTTGCAGTGTGAATGCAACCTGTCTGTATCATCGGCAAATTGTATGCTTTGTGCATCGGCAAATTTTAGAAAATTCCTATTATTTTATTGTCACAATTGACGGGCGCAGCAACACGCGCCATCAATGATCTAGTGATGGAGTGAATGACGAGGAAGCTAATGAGGACATTGAGCCTAATAATTATGAACTTACTCAGGATTCAAAACTATCATTCAGTACCCAGTTTTGTAAAGCTCGGAAAGAGGAACTAAACACTAGGAAAAATATAGCGGAACAGCCCAGGAGATGCTACCGAATAAAGGATAAAGAGGACCACAAGGTGGAATATATTGCCATGGAAAGAGTTGCAACTAAGAATAATTATGGTGAGTCTCACATTCCTAAAATTGTGACATACTCCAATAATAGTCTTGTAATAAGGCGTCATGTGTGGGAGTGGATTTGGGTTGCTCTCTGCACATGATTGATTATAATATAAACCTTATTAAATCTATAGAACAAACATGAATTGATCTTGGGTTACAAGCTAGTATGCAACAATGGTTAAATGCAGCTGTAATACAATTGAAACGGGAAAACATGCCTTAGAGAATTTGCTGACTAATGATAAAAATAGTGATGTTTATACTTAAGGCGGTAGTTGGGATCACCTCAGGCAGGTTTTTTTGCAATAAGAAGAAGAAGAACATATCACCGCACAATTCTGGTTAGAGAGATGTTTTCAATATCAATGGTTTGGGTAAACATGATAAAGTAAAAAACATAGGCAAAATTAAGACTTACACCGGTCAAGGCATACTTTGGACACGTCTCTTCACATATTCGCGTTGCAAGCACATCACAGCGCTTTGTTATACACGAGCAAAAGTAGGGCATTATTTCAATCATGGGAGCATGAACCTGGGTAAATCCTTGCCTGCCGTTATCATCTAACCCAATCGCCTAGCTGTCATACAATATCGAGGGATTTGTCAGATTTAGCTCCGACAACAAGCAAAACCGTGTGCGTCATTGATCATCTGGACATGGAAGTCGATGACCGTCAATACCTTGTCGGCGATAGAGAATTTGTCCGGCTGACCATCGTCATCCAGATCATCCATCACTGCGATGCGCTTCTTTGCCTCTTTGAGAATGAGGCACTACAACATCTTATCCAAACCAAAAGCACGAACTTTCCTCCTCTCATCTGCCGATTTTACATTCGCCCGGTGCCCCCATCACGGCTCTTGTCCGCCATCTCCTCGTGCCAAGGTAGGACAAAGACTGGAGGTTTCTCACCTGGTTGAAGTCGAGCTCGATCCACTGACCGATTTCTCGCCGATGAATGGAGCGAGGTACTTCAAGATCGTGTCGCATGATCGGGAATCGCCTGCATGCCACCTTACCAGTTAAACCCTAGAAAATGGTCTGGGGTTGGCATTTCCCCCTCTTTTTTGGAAATGGAGGCGTACCCCCGGCCTGTGCATCATAATGATGCATGCAGCCATCTTATTAAAAGTTCACAAAGTAACACAAAGTCGTCACAGTATTACAGCTCGCAAGTGGAGCGAAAGAAAAATGAAAGTTGAAGCTGACAATCACAACCGGATGAAAAAATGAAGGATAAGGTCCCTAGACTCCTATCCTGTTATGCAACCGCCATCCGAACCGGTTGAGCATAGCCCGTGCTACCATCTCCCACTGGTTGCACCCAGTAACCAAAGGCTCACTGGATTCCATAGGAGTGAGTAAGGACCATGTACGGATCCATGCGGTAGCTCTGAAGATAACCTGCAAGAAAGTTAAATTGTGTTGTCTATTAAATATCAAATCATTCCTACAATTCCATATACCCCGTAGAAGTGCACATATTTCAATCCGAATACGAGCCGCAGTAGTATGTTCAACCCCAGTTAACCACATTCCAAACAACGATGCAATCTCAACTGGAGGATTTATGTTGAAGGCTATATGAATCGTTCTCCAAAGCTATTTGGCGAGTGGGCATTCAAGAAATAAATGTTGTATTGTTTCATCATGATCACAAAAACAACATGGTGTACTACCTACCCATCGCCTCTTGATTAAGTTGTCCTTGTTAAGAACTACTTGTTTGTGGACAAACCACATAAAAATTTTAATGCGCAAAGGAACCTTAATCTTCCAAATATGCAACGATCTCGAGATTGGGCCAGAATTACTCAAATCCATATAGAATGATTTTACCGTAGATATCCCATTCTTAGCTAATTTCCAATGCGTCGAATCGGGTTGGTCGGAGAGTTGAACATCTATCAATCTCCGAACCAAATGCATCCATGCAGCCCATCGCTCACCAACTAACGCTCTTCTGAACTGAATATTTAAGGGAATAGTATGTAGAACTGTGCCTACGTAATCCTCCTTACGTTGCATAATGTTGAAGGAAATATGCCCTAGAGGCAATAATAAAGTTATTATTTATTTCCTTATATCATGATAAATGTTTATTATTCATGCTAGAATTGTATTAGCCGGAAACATAATACATATGTGAATACATAGACAAACAGAGTGTCACTAGTATGCCTCTACTTGACTAGCTCGTTAATCAAAGATGGTTATGTTTCCTAACCATGGACAAAGAGTTGTTATTTGATTAACGGGATCACATCATTAGTTGAATGATCTGATTGACATGACCCATTCCATTAGCTTAGCACCCGATCGTTTAGTATGTTGCTATTGCTTTCTTCATGACTTATACATGTTCCTATGACTATGAGATTATGCAACTCCCGTTTGCCGGAGGAACACTTTGTGTGCTACCAAACGTCACAACGTAACTGGGTGATTATAAAGGAGCTCTACAGGTGTCTCCAAAGGTACATGTTGGGTTGGCATATTTCGAGATTAGGATTTGTCACTCCGAATGTCGGAGAGGTATCTCTGGGCCCTCTCGGTAATGCACATCACATAAGCCTTGCAAGCATTGCAACTAATGAGTTAGTTGCGAGATAATGTATTACGGAACGAGTAAAGAGACTTGCCGGTAACGAGATTGAACTAGGTATTGAGATACCGATGATCGAATCTCGGGCAAGTAACATACCGATGACAAAGGGAACAACGTATGTTGTTATGCGGTCTGACCGATAAAGATCTTCGTAGAATATGTAGGAGCCAATATGAGCATCCAGGTTCCGCTATTGGTTATTGACCGGAGACGTGTCTCGGTCATGTCTACATTGTTCTCGAACCGTAGGGTCCGCACGCTTAAGGTTTCGATGAAAATTATATTATGAGTTTATGAGTTTTGATGTACCGAAGGAGTTCGGAGTCCCGGATGAGATCGGGGACATGACGAGGAGTCTCGAAATGGTCGAGACGTAAAGATCGATATATTGGACGACTATATTCGGACATCGGAAAGGTTCCGAGTGGTTCGGGTATTTTTCGGAGTACCGGAGAGTTACGGGAATTCGCTGGGAGAAGTATTGGGCCTTATTGGGCCATACGGGGAAGAGAGAGGGGCTGCCTAGGGCAGGCCCCCCCCCCAAGGCCTAGTCCGAATTGGACTAGGGGGAGGGGCTGCGCCCCCTCCTTCCTTCCCTTCTCCCTTCCCCTTCCTTGTCTCCTACTCCTACTACATGGAAGGACTCCTAGTTGGACTAGGAAAGGGGGAATCCTACTCCCGGTGGGAGTCCTCCATAGAGAGGGCTGGCCCTCCCCTCCTCCACTCCTTTATATACGGGTGCAGGGGGGCACCCCATGGACACACAAGTTGATCTTCGTGATCGTTCCTTAGCCGTGTGCGGTGCCCCCCTCCACCATATTCCACCTCGGTCATATTGTAGCAGTGCTTAGGCGAAGCCCTGCGACGGTTGAACATCAAGATCGTCACCACGCCGTCGTGCTGACGGAACTCCTCCCCGAAGCTTTGCTGGATCAGAGCCCGGGGAGCGTCATCGAGCTGAGCGTGTGCCAAGAACTCGGAGGTGCCGGAGTAATGGTGCTTGGATCGGTTAGACCGGGAAGACGTACGACTACTTCCTCTATGTTGCGTCAACGCTTCCGCTTCGGTCTACGAGGGTACGTAGACAACACTCTCCCCTCTCGTTGCTATGCATCACCATGATCTTGCGTGTGCGTAGGAAATTTTTTGAAATTACTACGTTCCCCAATAGTGGCATCCGAGCCTAGGTTTTATGGTTTGATGTTATATGCACAAGTAGAACACAAGTGAGTTGTGGGCGATATAAGTCATACTGCCTACCGGCATGTCATACTTTGGTTCGGCGGTATTGTTGGATGAAGCGGCCCAGAACGACATTACGCGTACGCTTACGCGAGACCGGTTCTCCCGACATGCTTTGCACATAGGTGGCTTGCGGGTGACAGTTTCTCCAACTTTAGCTGAACCGAGTGTGGCTACGCCCGGTCCTTGCGAAGGTTAAAACGGCATCAACTTGACAAACTATCGTTGTGGTTTTGATGCGTAGGTAAGATCGGTTCTTACTTAAGCCCGTAGCAGCCACGTAAAACTTGCAACAAACAAAGTAGAGGACGTCTAACTTGTTTTTGCAGGGCATGTTGTGATGTGATATGGTCAAAACGTGATGAGATATAAGTTGTTGTATGAGATGATCATGTTTTGTTGAAGTTATCGGCAACTGAAAAAAGCCTTATGGTTGTCTCTTTATTGCATAAGATGCAAGCGCCAAATAATTGCTTTACTTTATCGCTATGCGATAGCAATAGTTGCAAGAGCAATAGTTGGCGAGACGACCATGTGACGACATATTGATATAGATCAAGATGATGGAGATCATGGTGTCATGCCGGTGACGATGGAAATCATGACGATGCTTTGGAGATGGAGATCAAAGGCACAAGATGATGATGGCCATATCATGTCACATATTTTGATTGCATGTGATGTTTATCTTTTATGCATCTTATCTTGCTTTGATTGACGGTAGCATTATAAGATGATTCCTCACTAAATTTCAAGATAAAAGTGTTCTCCCTGAGTATGCACCGTTGCCAAAGTTCGTCGTGCCCAGACACCATGTGATGATCGGGTGTGATAAGCTCTACGTCCATCTACAACGGGTGCAAGCCAGTTTTGCACACGCAGAATACTCAGGTTAAACTTGATGAGCCTAGCATATGCAGATATGGCCTCGGAACACTTATACCGAAAGGTCGAGCGTGAATCATATAGTAGATATGATCAACATAGTGATGTTCACCATTGAAAGCAACTCCATTTCACGTGATGATCGGTTATGGTTTAGTTGATTTGGATCACGTGATCACTTAGAGGATTAGAGGGATGTCTATCTAAGTGGGAGTTCTTAAGTAATATGATTAATTGAACTTTAGTTTATCATGAACTTAGTCCTGGTAGTATTAGCATATCTATGTTGTAGATCAATAGCTCGCGTTGTTGCTTTCATATGTTTATTTTGATATGTTCCTAGAGAAAATTGTGTTGAAAGATGTTAGTAGCAATGATGCGGATTGGATCCGTGATCTGAGGTTTATCCTCATTGCTGCACAGAAGAATTATGTCCTTGATGCACCGCTAGGTGACAGACCTATTACAGGAGCAGATGCAGACGTTATGAACGTTTGGCTAGCTCAATATGATGACTACTTGATAGTTTAAGTGCACCATGCTTAAAGGCTTAGAATCGGGACTTCAAAGACGTTTTGAACATCATGGACCATATGAGATGTTCCAGGAGTTGAAGTTAATATTTCAAGCAAATACCCGAGTTGAGAGATATGAAGTCTCCAACAAGTTCTATAGCTAAAAGATGGAGGGGAATCGCTCAACTAGTGAGCATGTGCTCAGATTGTTTGGGTACTACAATCGCTTGAATCAAGTGGGAGTTAATCTTCCAGATAAGATAGTGATTGACAGAATTCTCTAGTCACCATCACCAAGTTAGTAGAACATCATGATGAACTATAATATGCAAGGGATAACGGAAACAACTCCCAAGCTCTTCGTGATGCTGAAATCAACGAAGGTAGAAATCAAGAAAAACATCAAGTGTTGATGGTTGAAAAGACCACTAGTTTCAAAAAAAGGGCAGAGGGAAGAAGGGGAACTTCAAAAACAGCAAGCAAGTTGCTGCTCAAGTGAAGAGGCCCAAGTCTGGTCCTAGGCCTGAGACTAAGTGCTTCTACTGCAAAGGGACTGGTCACTGGAAGCGGAACTACCCCAAGTGATTGGCGGATAAGAAGGATGGCAAAGTGAACATAAGTATATTTGATATACATGTTATTAATGTGTACATTACTAGTGTTTATAGCAAACCCTCAGTATTTGATACTAGTTCAGTTGCTAAGATTAGTAACTCGAAACGGGAGTTGCAGAATAAACAGAGACTAGTTAAGGGTGAAGCGACGATGTGTGTTGGAAGTGGTTCCAAGATTGATATGATCATCATCGCACACTCCCTATAATTTCAGGATTAGTGTTGAACCTAAATAAGTGTTATTTGGTGTTTGCGTTGAGCATGAATATGATTTGATCATGTTTATTGTAATACGGTTATTCATTTAAGTAAGAGAATAAATTGTTGTTCTGTTTATATGAATAAAATCTTATATGGTTACACACCCAATGAAAATAGTTCGTTGGATCTCGATCGTAGTGATACACATAATCATAATATTGAAACCAAAAGATGCAAAGTTAATAATGATAGTGCAACTTATTTGTAGCACTGCCGTTTAAGTCATATTGGTGTAAAGCGCATGAAGACACTCCATGCTGATGGGCTTTTGGAATCACTTGATTATGAATCAATTGATGCTTGCGAACCATGCCTTATGGGCAAGATGACTAAAACGCCGTTCTCCGGGACAATGAAGCAAGCAACAGATTTATTGGAAATCATACATACTGATGTATGTGGTCCGATGAATATTAAGGCTTGCAGCAGGTATCATTATTTTCTGACCTTCACAGATGATTTGAGCAGATATGAGTATATCTACTTGATGAAACATAAGTCTGAAACATTTGAACAGTTCAAAGAATTTCAGAGTGAAGTGGAAAATCATCGTGACAAGAAAATAAAAGTTTCTACGATATGATCGCAGAGGTAAAATATTTGAGTTACGAGTTTGGCCTTCAATTAAAACAATGTGAAATAGTTTCACTACTCACGCCACCTTGAACACCATAGTGTAATGGTGTGTCCGAACATCATAACCGTACTTTATTGGATATAATACGATCTATGATGTCTCTTACCGATCTACCACTATCGTTTTGGGGTTATGAATTAGGGACAGCTGCATTCACGTTAAATAGGGCACCATCTAAATCCGTTGAGACGACACCGTATGAACTATGGTTTGGCAAGAAACCTAAGCTGTCGTTTCTTAAAGTTTGAGGTTGCAATGCTTATGTGAAAAAGTTTCAACCTGATAAGCTCAAACCCAAATCGGAGAAGTGCGTCTTCATAGGATAACCAAAAGAAAATGTTGGGTACACCTTCTATCACAGATCCAAAGGCAAGACATTCGTTGGTAAGAATGGATCCTTTCTAGAGAAGGAGTTTCTCTCGAGAGAAGTGAGTGGGAGGAAAGTAGAACTTGATGAGGTAACTATACCTGCTCCCTTATTGGAAAGTAGTTCATCACAAAAATCTGTTCTTGTCACTACTAAACCAATTAGTGAGGAAGCTAATGATGATGATCATGTAACTTCATATCAAGTTACTACCGAATCTCGTAGGTAAACCAGAGTGAGATCCGCACCAGAGTGGTACGGTAATCCTGTTCTGGAAGTCATGTTACTAGACCATGACAAACTTGAGAACTATGAGGAAGCGATGATGAGCCCAGATTCCGCAAAATGGTTTGAAGCCATGAAATCTGAGATATGATCCATGTATGAGAACAAAGTATGGACTTTGATGGATTTGCCCGATGATCGGCAAGCCATAGAAAATAAATGGATCTTCAAGAGGAAGATAGACACTGATAGTAGTGTTACTATCTACAAAGCTAGACTTGTCAAAAAAGGTTTTTGACAAAGTTCAAGGTGTTGATTACAATGAAATTTTCTCACTCGTATCTATGCTTAAGTCTATCCGAATCATGTTAGCAATTGCCGCATTTTATGAAATCTGGCAAATGGATAAACAAAACTGCATTCCTTAATG
The DNA here is from genome assembly GCF_056163025.1 of Triticum urartu. Taxonomy (NCBI): domain Eukaryota; kingdom Viridiplantae; phylum Streptophyta; class Magnoliopsida; order Poales; family Poaceae; genus Triticum; species Triticum urartu. The sequence goes on from NC_141879.1 coordinate 14,984,523, forward strand.
GATCTATTAAAGAAGAGTTGTATGTGATGCAACAAGATGGTTTTGTCAATCCTAAAGGTGCTAACAAAATATGCAAGCTCCAGCGATCCATTTATGGACTGGTGCAAGCATCTCGGAGTTGGAATATACGCTTTGATAAGTTGATCAAAGCATATAGTTTTATACAGACTTGCGGTGAAGTCTGTATTTACAAGAAAGTGAGTGGGAGCACTACAGCATTTCTGATAAGTATATGTGAATGACATATTGTTGATCGGAAATAATGTAGAATTATTCTGCAAAGCATAAAGGAGTGTTTGAAAGGAGTTTTTTCAAAGAAAGACCTCGAAGAAGCTGCTTACATATTGAGCATCAAGATCTATAGAGATAGATCAAGACGCTTGATAAGTTTTTTCAATGAGTACATACCTTGACAAGATTTTGAAGTAGTTCAAAATGGAACAGTCAAAGAAAGAGTTCTTGTCTGTGTCATAAGGTGTGAAATTGAGTAAGACTCAAAGCCCGACCACAACAGAAGATAGAAAGAGAATGAAAGTCATTCCCTATGCCTCAGCCATAGGTTCTATAAAGTATGTCATGCTGTGTACCAGATCTATTGTATACCCTACACTGATTGGCATGGGAGTACAATAGTGATCTAGGAGTAGATCACTGGACAGCGGTCAAAATTATCCTTAGTGGAATAAGGATATGTTTCTCGATTATGGAGGTGAAAAAAAGGTTCGCCGTAAAGGGTTACGTCGATGCAAGTTTTGACACTGATCTGGATGACTCTAAGTCTCGATCTAGATACATATTGAAAGTGGGAGCAGTTAGCTAGAGTAGCTCCGTGCAGAGCATTGTAGACATAGAAAATTGCAAAATACATAATGGATGTGAATGTGAAAGACCGTTGACTAAGATTCTCTCACAAGCAAAACATGATCACACCTTAGTACTCTTTGGGTGTTAATCACATAGCGATGTGAACTAGATTACCAAATCTAGTAAACCCTTTGGGTGTTGGTCACATGGCGATGTGAACTATGGGTGTTAATCACATGATGATGTGAACTATCGATGTTAATCACATGGTGATGTGATCTAGATTATTGACTCTAGTGCAAGTGGGAGACTGAAGGAAATATGCCCTAGAGGCAATAATAAAGTTATTATTTATTTCCTTATATCATGATAAATGTTTATTATTCATGCTAGAATTATATTAACCGGAAACATAATACATGTTTGAATACATAGACAAATAGAGTGTCACTAGTATGCCTCTACTTGACTAGCTCGTTAATCAAAGATGGTTATGTTTCCTAACCATGGACAAAGAGTTGTTATTTGATTAACGGGATCACATCATTAGTTGAATGATCTGATTGACATGACCCATTCCATTAGCTTAGCACCTGATCGTTTAGTATGTTGCTATTGCTTTCTTCATGACTTATACATGTTCCTATGACTATGAGATTATGCAACTCCCGTTTGCCGAAGGAACACTTTGTGTGCTACCAAACGTCACAACATAACTGAGTGATTATAAAGGAGCTCTACAGGTGTCTCCAAAGGTACATGTTGGGTTGGCGTATTTCGACATTAGGATTTGTCACTCCGAATGTCGGAGAGGTATCTCTGGGCCCTCTCGGTAATGCACATCACATAAGCCTTGCAAGCATTGCAACTAATGAGTTAGTTGTAATTTGATGTATTACGGAACGAGTAAAGAGACTTGCCGGTAACGAGATTGAACTAGGTATTGAGATACCGACGATCGAATCTCGGGCAAGTAACATACCGATGACAAAGGGAACAACGTATGTTGTTATGCGGTCTGACCGATAAAGATCTTCGTAGAATATGTAGGAGCCAATATGAGCATCCAGGTTCCGCTATTGGTTATTGACCGGAGACGTGTCTCGGTCATGTCTACATTGTTCTCGAACCGTAGGGTCCGCACGCTTAAGGTTTCGATGAAAATTATATTATGAGTTTATGAGTTTTGATGTACCGAAGGAGTTCGGAGTCCCGGATGAGATCGGGGACATGACGAGGAGTCTCGAAATGGTCGAGACGTAAAGATCGATATATTGGACGACTATATTCGGACATCGGAAAGGTTCCGAGTGGTTCGGGTATTTTTCGGAGTACCGGAGAGTTACGGGAATTCGCTGGGAGAAGTATTGGGCCTTATTGGGCCATACGGGGAAGAGAGAGGGGCTGCCTAGGGCAGGCCGCGCCCCCCCCCCCCAAGGCCTAGTCCGAATTGGACTAGGGGGAGGGGCTGCGCCCCCTCCTTCCTTCCCTTCTCCCTTCCCCTTCCTTGTCTCCTACTCCTACTACATGGAAGGACTCCTAGTTGGACTAGGAAAGGGGGAATCCTACTCCCGGTGGGAGTAGGACTCCCCTAGGGCGCGCCATAGAGAGGGCCGGCCCTCCCCTCCTCCACTCCTTTATATACGGGTGCAGGGGGGCACCCCATGGACACACAAGTTGATCTTCGTGATCGTTCCTTAGCCGTGTGCGGTGCCCCCCTCCACCATATTCCACCTCGGTCATATTGTAGCAGTGCTTAGGCGAAGCCCTGCGATGGTTGAACATCAAGATCGTCACCACGCCGTCGTGCTGACGGAACTCCTCCCCGAAGCTTTGCTGGATCGGAGCCCGGGGAGCGTCATCGAGCTGAACGTGTGCCAAGAACTCGGAGGTGCCGGAGTAACGGTGCTTGGATCGGTTGGACCGGGAAGACGTACAACTACTTCCTCTACGTTGCGTCAACGCTTCCGCTTCGGTCTATGAGGGTACGTAGACAACACTCTCCCCTCTCGTTGCTATGCATCACCATGATCTTGCGTGTGCGTAGGAATTTTTTTGAAATTACTACGTTCCCCAACAAATGTTATACAGGGTGGGATATTGTATGGCCAAGGGCATCTCTCCTAACCACGTATTCTCCCAAAATCTTGTTGACATCCCATTGCCAACTAGGAATTTGACCCTACGGAAGAACAGATCCTTCGTTCTCATAAGCCCTTTCCAGAATGGCGAGTCGGTTGGTCTCATGGTAACCTGAGCGAGTGTTTTCGACTGTAGATACTTATTACGCAAAATCTGTGCCCACATGCCCTCCGGCACCGTCTCTAACCTGTAGAGCCATTTGCTCATAAGGCACTTGTTCTTGATTTCTAAATTCTCAATACCGAGACCGCCTTGGTCTTTTGGTCGGCAAAGGATATCCCATCGCGTGAGACGGTATTTCCTCTTGGCCTCATCGGACTGCCAGAAGAACCGAGATCTGAAGAAATCAAGTCGTTTCCGTACCCCTTTCGGAATTTCGAAGAACGATAGTAGGAACGTCGGCATACTAGTCAGTACCGAGTTTATCAGCACTAGCCGACCTCCATAAGACATAAACTTGCCCTTCCAGCAGCTAAGATTTTTTTTCTATTCAATCTTCGATACATTTCCATTCTTTATTGGATAACTTACGGTGGTGAATCGGTATGCCCAAATAACTAAATGGTAAAGAATCCAATTCACATCCAAAGGATTGTCTATACGTGTCTTGTTCGTCTTTGGCCCTCCCAAAGCAGAACAACTCACTCTTGTAAAAGTTTATCTTTAAACCCGACAATTGTTCGAAGAGATATAAGATAAGTTTCATATTACACGCATTAGCAATGTCATGTTCCATAAAGAGGATAGTGTCGTCAACATATTGTAGGATGGATACTCCTCCCTCAACTAGATGAGGAACTAACCTCTCCACTTGACCATGCTGCTTGGCCCTTCCAATAAGAATGGCCAACATATCGGCCACTATATTAAACAAGAGAGGATACATGGAATCTCCTTGTCTCAAACCCTTATGTGTCTGAAAATAATGACCGATATCATCGTTAACATTGATTCCAACACTACCCTTTTGGACATGGAAACCCATTTGATTCCGCCAGGCCTCGCTAAATTCTTTCATGCGCATTGCCTACTGGAGGAAAAGCCACTTAACTTTATCATACGACTTTTCAAAATCCATTTTAAAGATAACCCATCTAGCTTCTTCGAATGAAGCCTTATTATATCTTACCGTCACTATAGACTATTCTAGCCAAATATTTATATATTATTCCTTTTACAAATGCAGGCAAAACAATGCGATAAACACGCAGTGTATACTAAATTATTGTCCCAGCTTCACGCAATCCCGAACACCCTGGGGTGCTCGTTTGGAGATCCCAGAAGACGCAAAATCTGGAATTCGCTTTTATCACGAGGATGTGCCATCGCCAAGTGCCATACCTGTTGGGTTCGATAGATGGCTGGAGAAGTCTCGATACATCACGATCCCCGCTCCCCTCGTCCCGGCTGGTCCAACCCTAGCCGCCGCATCCTCGCCGGTCAACATCGTCCGGCAACCCCGACGAAGGTATCCTCCTCGAGCCGCCCTTCTTCGTCCCACTCGCGACTCCTTCATTCCGCCCCAACTTTACAGCAGCCGGCACCCCCGCCGTCGCCGCTCCAGAAGCTCAAGGTGAGCTCGTGCAGATGTGTCCATTCAGTTTATTTTACGTGGAGTTATAGGCCATTTGCTTCAGATTTTTGGATGTCCAGATGCACAATCTTTTACTCCCTTCGTCCCAAAATTCTTGTCTTAGATTTATAAATATAAGACAAGAATTTTGGGACGAAGGGAGTATAAATGACATCAACTTTTCTAAGTGAGAGCATACATATTTACAGACGACAGCTATCATTTGGTTCAGATTTATAGATGAGACCTATCATTTTTATTAGATTTATAAATGAAATAGGCCCTGTACAGATTTATAGATGAAATAGACTCCGTACAGATTTATGAATGGATAGTCCATATACATACCTACAGATTGATAGATTAAATAGATATACTCCGTACAGATTTATAAATAGGATAGACCATATACATACGTACCTACAGATTTATACATGAAATAGATTACGTACAGATTTATAAACGGGATAGTCCATATACATACGTACACATTTATAGATGAAATTGTCTCTGTACAGATTTATAAATGGGATAGTCCATATACATACGTACACATTTATTGATGAAATAATGATATATATAGTAAAACTAGAGTGTTTTTGTTTCAAGTTTGTGAACACGTATTATTCTACTTATGATCCGTTGCAACGCAGGGGCACATTGCTAATAAATGAGAGCATACAGTTATTTTTATGACATGAATCTTTATACATGAGAGCATACAATTTTATTTTTTATTTTTATTTTTGTACTATTACGACTCTATCCAATCAGAGCATCTGTCCTCTTTTCTTTTAGGGAAAAAGTTCAGTGTCCGTCCTTTGTTACCCACCCGTGCTACGAGAAGCGAAGCGTCGCCGCCGCCGTCCCCGTAGCCGTCGTAAACCAAACCGACCAAGGTACCTATCCCGACTCACCTTAGTACACCACCGACAACCTGGTTGATTTCCCCCAGCGAGATCGATGATTTCCTCTCTCTGTTTGCAGATCTGACCTGACACTGTCCCCTGCTTGCGCCCTTCCACTTCCACTCCATGGAGGGGGCGGAGAAGGAGAGGAGCCTCGAGAAGAAGACCAAGTCGGAGCTGGACAGTCATCCTGGGGCGACGGTGGAGGCGGCCAGCCTGTTGACCGACGACCTCATCCTCGAGATCCTCTCCCGCCTCCCCGCCAGATCCCTCCACCGCTTCAAGTGCGTTTCCGTGTCCTGGCGTGACCTCATCGCCAACCCCGCCAACTGCAAGACGCTCCCCCAGACCCTCGCTGGCTTCCTCTACTTCACCACCGACGACAGCGGGCTTCGCCACCACTTTGCCAGCGTCTCCGACGGTGCAGCCCCGTTTGACCCTTGCCTCCCTTACCTGCAGCCTAACAAGTACAAGGACATGGCCCAGGTGGACGCCTGCAATGGCCTCCTTCTCTACCGCGGCAGCAACAAGAAGTTGGCCCATTGGAACTGGAATTGGGCAGAGGACGATTTCCGTTTTGTCGTGTGCAATCCCGTCACTGGGAGGGGGTTGGAGCTGCCTCCTTCACCGCAGTCGCCGGAAAATAGATTTAGCTGTATCGCGGGTCTGGCTTTTGACCCCGCAGTCTCATCCCATTTCTATGTTCTTCACTTCGAGCAGACCTTTCAGGGATCTTAGATCACAGCAGTGAACATCTACTCGTCGCGCACAGGAGCCTGGACTCGCAGGGATAGTGGGATGGTTGAGAATGTGACGCTGTTCTATCTTACTAGATGTGTATTTGTCGGCGGTATCATGTACCTGATGGGCATCCATAAAGGCATCAACCAAGATTATGTGTTGGTGGGGGTGGACATGGATGTGAAAGTGTGGAAGATTATCCGCGTGCCGTACAGTTCAAGAGTTGGCACGTTTGGATCATCGCAGGGTTGCTTACACTTTGCTATAGATTCTTCCATTTATAAGATTGAACTCTGGTACCTCAAGGATTGCGACAGTAAAGAATTGGTCCTGAAGAATACCGCCAGCATCGATAAGCTTACGAGCATGACTATGAAGTGGTACCGTGTGGCTGAGATTCATCCAGATTGCGACACCATTTTCCTGGTTTCATGGGAAGGTGATACCTTGGCAGCGTACGATGTGCAACATCAGAAAGTTGGTTGTATCCTTAATGTTGAGATAAACAATACACAACGGCAGCGGTTTCTATCCTATGTTCCTCTGTTTTCAGAGTCATTAGCAGATGTAGATGGGTAGTAGTGTTCCCTTTAAACCACCCTTGGGCTTCCTCCAAAAATTGGATCTTCTGCCGGCTGAAGTACTTGTTTGTGTACCTCTGAATCTGCTTGAATCATGCTGCCCAATTTGCTGGTGCTTGCACTCCTGTTTGGTTGATCTCCAGTTCAGAGCAATGCCTGGTAAATCAACAGATTAAGCATAATGTCATTTCCGAAGAACATTGTTACCCATGTTCTTGTTTACCTAGCTCTGGCTGTTGTTCTGGACATGTATTAGTTCCATGTGGCTAAATTATAATGTAATCGGTTTTCCATTCCATAACAATCAGTTATTATGCTTATCACAAATCCTATTACAGATTGTGAACCTGGTAGTGTAGTAAAATAATCAGACTGGTTACTGGTGCAATGTCTAATTGAGCTTACTCATTCAGTATTTTGGTAAAGCACTGCCTTTGAGCAGGTTCTTTTTATTTTCAATTGCTGTAGCTAATGAATTCAATAGAGCCTTGGATCTGTTAATCACAGAGAAATTGCATCACTATAAATAAAATAAAATAACATATGAAGCTTTGATGAAAAGTTTTGCTGCGTTTGGTTGGTTTTGTTATTTTAGGTGATAAACCAAAGGTACGTATCGTATAAGCTTGTGTTTCACATATGCAAATAGGATTTTGGCAGGTGCCATGACATAGCATTTACCATGTTAGAAAATAGAAATGTGTTGACCATAACATATAGGCTTGTCCGTTGGTTAGACACATAGCGTTATACGCTCTTAGCAGCCATATACTGAAGCCCGGATAATGCACATCGATCTGCCTTGTGGCTGTACGCATCGAAACTGTACTTGGCAAGGAAAGAAAAATCGCCATGTACATCGTCGGACTCCAAAATTCTGTCAAAAATGAAATCATAATGTTAGTATCTGGCTGTTATGTGCACTAACTACCATGGAAACCTGACAGGTTGTGCAAATTAACAGTTGCCACTACTTCATAGTTCGGTAGACGCACGAAAAAAAAGCTTGAAGCAAAGGTCCCTGCAGACAGTATGAAGACAACAGTCAATGGATCATTCATTCCTTACTTAAAGAGGGGTGAAATTGCTGGGGTCCATGCCCAAAGTTTTTAAAGCGTGCTTGCAGTTTCGGAACCACACACCCTTGTATAATCTCCATTTGTGCTCTAATTTTGGGGCTGCACCGGTGCAGTAACTCCTCACTTGTCAAGGTACGTGCGTACTAGTGACAAATAGTAGCATTTGCTTAGTTCCTTTCTCCTTATCCTCTAATTGTTCTGCCAAAAATAGCATGTAATTAAGTACATTAGTAGAAAAGGGGGCAAAGGTTCAGGCCGGGTAAGCCCATTAGTCCCGGTTCAGTTCAGAACCGGGACCAATGGGTGCATTGGACCCGGTTCGTGAGCCCAGGGGGCCGCCCGGGCCACGTGGGCCATTGGTCCCGGTTCGTCTGGACCTTTTGGTCCCGGTTGGTGGGACGAACCGGTACCAATGGGCCTCGCTCCTGGCCCACCACCATTGGTCTCGGTTGATGGCATGAACCGGTACCAAAGGCTGCCCTTTAGTACCGGTTCATGCCACCAACCGGGACCAATGGTGGTGCCTATATATACCCCCTCGCGCAAGAGTAGAGCACACTGCTTTGTTTTTTCTGGCTAAGGGGGAGAGGGCTTGGTGGTGCTCTAGCTCACCTCCTATGCACACAAGGTGTTCGATGGAATGCCCGAGCCACACTACTTAAGCTTTCTCCTCTCCAAGCTTGACCTCCAAGCTCCATTTTCCTCAATATTTGTCTAGGTTTAGCGGTCCGTCACGCCCCGCCCCCGTCTTCACCGCCGTCGATCACCCGCGCCGATCTCATCACCTGCACCACCGTGGTGAGCCTCTTGTTCTTATCTTCTTTCTGAAAGGAAAAATATTCTTACTTGTATGTTTAGATAGATACTTGTATCATTTTCTTACTTTTATTATTGCATCTTATATAGTGCGATGGTTTTGGTATCCGCCCCCGTTGGCCCTCGTCCTGTCTATGATTCGGATGTGGTATATATTGTCTTTATAACTATTGGTTCATTTATTGTTTATGAAAATTATGCCGACCAACGTGACATAGATTTTATTTATCTAGGAGGTATGTGAACCGGAAATTCCAACCGACCCCATTGTTGAGAGGTTAAATTTAGTTGAAGAAGAAAACAATTTCTTGAAGGAAAAAATAAAAAAATTGAGGAGGAGAAGATGATATTGGAGTTGCATGTTGCGGATGTCTTCTATGATCACAAGATCAAGATAGATGCAATGCGCTTGATGATTAGAAAGATTAGAAAATATGTCGTTCATACCGAGGCTTGGTATCATTATGCCGTTGGATCAATTGTTACCTTGGTTGCGATTATGATCGCGTTTGTTTTCGCATTGAAATGTTTTACATAGTTTAAATATATGGTTTAATTAATTAGATGCTCTGAAGAGCTATATGTTGTTAGATGAGAACTATTTATGTACTTTGGTTTTAATGTGATGATGAACTTCTATTAATTTGGTCACTTAATTATTTATTCATGATGTTCTGTAATGGTTTTTGACACACTTAATTATGTATAACGCACGCAGATGAACCGACAATGGATGTATGGTGACAGACACACCTCCGAGTACATTAAGGGTGTGCATGAATTTCTCGAAGCGGTTGAGGCGAACAAGCAGAATGGTTTTATGTGTTGTCCGTGCCCTAATTGTGGGAATACGAAGTCTTACTCTGACCGGAAAATCCTTCACACCCACCTGCTTTACAAGGGTTTCATGCCACACTATAATGTTTGGACAATGCACGGAGAAATAGGGGTTATGATGGAAGACGACGAAGAAGAAGAGTACGATGACAACTATGTGCCCCCTGAATACGGTGATGCTGCAACGGGGGGAGCTGGTGAAGATCAAGAGGAACCAGACGATGTGCCCAATGATGCTGCAACGAGTGAAGCTGCTGAAGATCAAGAGGAACCAGACGATGTACCCGATGATGATGATCTCCGCCAGGTCATTGTCGATGCAAGGACGCAATGCGAAAGTCAAAAGGAAAAGCTGAAGTTCGATCGCATGTTAGAGGATCACAAAAAAGGGTTGTACCCCAATTGCGAAGATGGCAACACAAAGCTCGGTACCGTACTGGAATTATTGTAGTGGAAGGCAGAGAATGTTGTGCCTCGCAAAGGATTTGAGAAGCTACTGAAAATATTGAAGAAGAAGCTTCCAAAGGAAAATGAATTGCCCGACAGTACATACGCAGCAAAGAAGGTCGTATGCCCTCTAGGATTGGAGGTGCAGAAGATACATGCATGCCCTAATGACTGCATCCTCTACCGCGGTGCATACAAGGATCTGAACGCATGCCCGGTATGTGGTGCATTGCGGTATAAGATCAGACGAGATGACCCTGGTGATGTTGATGGCAAGCCCCCAGGAAGAGGGTTCCTGCGAAGGTGATGTGGTATGCTCCTATAATACCACGGTTGAAACGTCCGTTCAGAAACGGAGAGCATGCCAAGTTGATGCGATGGCATAGTGAGGACCGTAAGAAAGACGGGAAGTTGAGAGCATCCGCTGACGGGTCCTAGTGGAGAAAAATCAAGAGAGAGTACTGGGATGAGTTTGCAAAGGACCCAAGGAACGTATGGTTTGCTTTAAGCGCGGATGGCATTAATCCTTTCGGGGAGCAGAGCAGCAATCACAGCACCTGGCCCATGACTCTATGTATGTATAACCTTCCTCCTTGGATGTTCATGAAGCGGAAGTTCATTATGATGCCAGTTCTCATCCAAGGCCCTAAGCAACCCGGCAACGACATTGATGTGTACCTAAGGCCATTAGTTGAAGAACTTTTACAGCTGTGGAATGGAAACGGTGTACGTACGTGGGATGAACACAGACAGGAGGAATTTAACCTAAAGGCGTTGCTGTTCATGACCATCAACGATTGACCCGCTCTCAGTAACCTTTCAGGACAGACAAACAAGGGATACCACGCATGCACGCACTGTTTGGATGACACCAAAAGTATAGACCTGGACAGATGCAGGAAGAATGTGTACGTGGGCCATCGTCGATTTCTCCCGACCAACCATCAGTGTCGAAAGAAAGGCAAGCATTTCAAAGGCGAGGCAGATCACCGGAAGAAGCCTGCCATGCGTACCGGTGATCACGTACTTGCTATGGTCAATGATTTACACGTAATCTTTGAAAAGGGTCCCGGCGGACTAGCTGTTCTGAATGACGTTGAGGGACGCGCACCCATGTGGAAGAAGAAATCTATATTCTTCGACCTACCCTACTGGAAAGAGCTAGAGGTCCGCTCTTCAATCGACGTGATGCACGTGACGAAGAACCTTTGCGTGAACCTGTTAGGCTTCTTGGGCGTGTATGGGAAGACAAAAGATACACCTGAGACACGGGAGGACCTGCAACATTTGCACGAAAAAGACGGCATGCCTCCGAAGCAGTATGAAGGTCCTGCCAGCTACGCTCTTACGAAGAAGAGAAAGAAATTTTCTTTGAATGCCTGCTCAGTATGAAGGTCCCGACTGGCTTCTCGTCGAATATAAAGGGAATAATAAATATGCCAGAGAAAAAGTTTCAGAACCTAAAGTCTCATGATTGCCACGTGATTATGACGCAACTGCTTCCGGTTGCATTGAGGGGGCTTCTACCGGAAAACGTCCGATTAGCCATTGTGAAGCTATGTGCATTCTTCAATGCAATCTCTTAGAAGGTGATCGATCCAGAAATCATACCAAGGGTAAGGAGTGATGTGGCGCAATGTCTTGTCAGTTTTGAGCTGGTGTTCCCACCATCCTTCTTCAATATCACGACGCACGTCCTAGTTCATCTAGTCGATGAGATTGTCATTCTGGGGCCCGTATTTCTACACAATATGTTCCCCTTTGAGAGGTTCATGGGAGTCCTAAAGAAAAATGTTTGTAACCGCGCTAGGCCAGAAGGAAGCATCTCCATGGGCCATCAAACAGAGGATGTCATTGGGTTTTGTGTTGACTTCATTCCTGACCTTAAGAAGACAGGTCTCCCTAAATGGCGGTATCAGGGGAGACTGACTGGAAAAGGCACGCTAGAAGCGGACTCAATAATATGTAGGGACGGGCATTCTTGGTCTAAAGCACACTACACAGTTTTACAGAACTCTACCTTGGTGACCCCGTATGTCGATGAACACAAGAACAGTCTGCGCTCCAAACACCCGGAGCAGTGCGACGACTGGATTACATGTGAAGCAATGTTTTAAATAGCGGGCTATGGCATTTAGCGGCGACCCTTAAAAACAGCTATAGCTGGGCTATAGCGGAGCTATAGCGGCAAATTGTACATGAAATCATTTAGCGGCAACACCCTCAAACAGCTATAGCGGAGCTATAGCGGGGCTATAGCCGGCTATTTAAAACTATGTGTGAACACATCAGGACTTTCAGAAGTTAGTTGGAAACACGTCTCAGAGGTGAGAACACTGTTTGTGATGAGCTGTACTTTTTGTCCAGGGGACCATCTTTGACTGTATTGATTTACAAAGGATACGCGATAAATGGGAATACATTTTACATGATTGACCAAGATCAAAAGAGCACCAACCAAAACAGCGGTGTCCGCTTTGATGCAACAACCGAGAGGGGAAATGACACATATTATGGTTACATAGTGGACATATGGGAACTTGACTACGGACATGATTTTAAGGTCCCTTTGTTTAAGTGCAAATGGGTCAATCTGTCAGGAGGCGGGGTACAGGTAGACCCACAGTACGGAATGACAATAGTGGATCTAAAAAATCTTGGGTACACTGATGAACCGTTCGTCCTAGCCAATGATGTGGCACAGGTTATCTATGTGAAGGACATGTCTACCAGACCGAGAAAAAGAAAAGATAAGGAAGCGAATACATCATACGATGAGCCAAAGCGCCACATAGTTCTTTCAGGAAAAAGGGACATCGTGGGAGTGGAGGGCAAGATAGACATGTCTGAAGATTATGAAAAGTTTCATGAAATTCCTCCCTTTAAAGTCAAGGCTGACCCAAGCATCCTGATAAATGATGAAGATTATCCATGGTTACGGCGCAATAAGCAAATGACACAAGCGAAGAAAGAGTGAAGACTTTCTCCCGCAACTATTATGATGATACCATGCCAACTTTGTAACAGACAAGTATGATACCATTCTCCGTTTTGTACATGCACATGCTATGCCAACTTTTTCAGAGTTCATTTCAAATGCTTTAATGTCTTATGGTTTGGCCCTTGTAATACCATTAATCCCGGTTCGCTCCTTGTCAACAATGTTCTCACCAAGAACACTCTCAAGAGGGCAGCCACGTGGGCCATTGGTCCCGGTTCGTCTGGACCTTTTGGTCCCGGTTCCATGCACGAACCGGGACCAATGCGCCTCGCCCCTGGCCCATGACCATTAGTTACGGTTTGTGCCACAAACCGGGACTAAAGGGTTGGTCCTCGTTGCGCTCAGAGTTTAGTCCCACCTCGCCAACCGAAGGGCGCTCACACCGGTTTATAAGCCCGTCCCTCTCTGCCTTGTTGAGCTCCTCTCAAAGTGAAAATAGATACCCCTATATAGGGAATTTGACCTAAATTCATAGTGAATTTCTATGAAATTCATAGAAATTGATTATGAATTTAGGTTGAATTTTCTCTATAGGCGCATCTATGTTCTTTTTTTAGTAAAGTTAATCACAAACTTGTGATTCACACAAATTTCAAAAAATTCAAATTTTAACTATTCTAATTTGAAAACTAATGGCACTAACAGAAAGTTTATAATTTTTCTAAAACTAAAAGCAAAAAGAATTAAAAATAAAGCAAAAAACAAAAGAAAAGAAATAATGCAGAAAACAAAACAAAAAAACTAAAAAATTAAAAATAAAAATAGCAACAATAAGTATTTTGATGTAAGTAGAAACAAAATAAAATAAATAAAGCAACAAAGAAAACAAAAAACAAAAAAGTGTTTTCAAATTTGAAAACTAATGGCATTAACAAAAAGTTTATAATTTTTATAAAACTAAAAGCATAAAGAATTAAAAAATAAAGCAAAAAGAAAAGAAAATAAATAATGCAGAAAACAAAACAAAAAACTGGAAAAAAAATAAAAATAGCAACAATAAGTATTTTGTTGTAAGTAGAAACAAAATAAAATAAATAAAGCAACAAAAAAAGTGCCAACTACTGGGCCCCTATGGCCTGAATACGACTAGAAACCCATCCATGGGCCAGGATTAAGGCCCGCAAGAGGCCCAGTAGGCCCACAGGCATAGCAGTGACAATTAGGCCCGTAAGCCTGCAATGGAGAGGAGCTCGAGAGGGGTGCGGCAGTGGGGCTTATAAACCACTGCGCACCCCTCTCAACTAGCGAGGTGGGACTAAACTTTAGACGCGGGCGCAGCAGCACAAGGCCTTTGGTCCCGGTTGGTGGCACCAACCGGGACTAAAGGGGGCATTGGTCCCGGTTGGTGCCACGAATCGGGACCAATGCCCCCCTTTAGTCCCGGTTGGTGCCACCAACCGGGACCAAAGGCCGCCGCTTCCTGCCCTTTGGGCTGCCGAAAAGTGGCCTTTGGTCCCGATTGGTGTCACCAACCGGGACTAAAGGGGTGCATTGGTACCGGTTGGTTCCACGAACCGGGACCAATGCTCTGTCTATATATACAACACTTGGGAAATTTTCGTTTCAGTTCTTCTTCCCCGCGCCGACGCCGCCATCAGGCTGCCCTCTGCCTGGCCATCGCCGTCGTCGCCGCGCGCCGTCACGAGCCCCTCTGACGCCGTCCCGCGCCGCCCCGCGCCACCCCGACGTGGCCGCCCTCTGCCCCGACCTTGCCGTCGCCGCCCTCTGCCGCGCCTCGTCGTCGCCACCCAGTGAGCCCCGGCCCCTCTCTTCCCCCACGCCGCCGCCCCTGCCTTCTCTGCTTGCCGCGCGCCGCCGCCACCGCCCCGGCCTGCTCGGCTTTGCCGCGCGCCGCCGCCGCCGCCCCGGCCTGCTCTCTGTTTTTTTCATATATTTTTTTGTAATTCATTGATGTATGTATGTATGGATGTTGTATATATATGTATATATGCAGATGTATGTATGATCCATTGATATGTATGAATTGATGTATGATTTTTTTTTGTTCATAGATTTTTTTGTGAATTTATGTATATATATGTTCATATATATATGTGCATATTCAGAAAAAAAAATTGTGTTGCAAAAGTTACATTTAAGGTTAGTTGATTTAATGCATTTGAGGTTATTAGTTCTACTGTTAGTGCATTTTAGGATAGTACATTCTAGGTTAGTGCTTTGAACTAGTTTAATTAGTAGTTGAATTATTTGATTTAATAAGTACTACTTTATTTTACTATATATACAAGTAGCTTATTTTTAGTTAGTACTACTTTATTTTATTTATAGTAATTAAGTGCTTATATTAATAGTAGTTGAACTGGTTGATTTAAGAAAACTAGTTTATTTACTATATATAAAAGTAGTTTATTTTTAGCAAGAAAATTAATAGAACTAGTTTATTTTTTTAGTTCAACCAATTATTCCCGCATCGACGTCGACGATGCCTATCCCGCATCCTCGTCGTCAACTCGGCGGAGGAGGCCGGCTTCATCAGAGGGGCCATGTCCGGGACTGGGCTCCGCCGGGCTGGTTTTGGGAGGTGCTACCTTCTGGGGGCGTAGGTTGGTGAGGAGCCAGCCCGTCGTTGACCCGATCCTTGTTTGGTGGCGGTCGCGTGGGCCAGTGACGGTGCCGAGGCTTCGGGACACCGCGGAGGTGGCACGTCACTGTGTCAGCGAGGAGGACCAGCACGTCCGTCGCTACATGGTTGCGTTGGAGGGCAGGTTCGAGAATACCTGGCAGGTTCTTTAGGGATCTCACTGGAGCTATGATCCTGTGATGGTTCCTTCCCTTTGGGTGTCCACCGCCCGCGCCGATACCCGTCGGGCGCTACGGTTCTAGCTGTACTGGCGATATGTATGATAGTATTCGACGTGTATTAGTGATAATATTCGACGATGTACGGACACATGGAGATGATGTAGTTTTTCTTATAATTGAATGCATCCTAATTTGAATACTACTTTATTTTGTGATTTGATTTTTCTTATTGAATGCTCAAATTGGAAAACTACTCCTACTTTGAATGCTAAAATTGAAGAGCACTATGCAAGGCATATGCATATGATTAGTTGAATAATAATGATCTAATTTAGTTTTTGTAGTACATATATTTAGTTGTACATGTTTAATCTTTGAATTATGAACGTAGGAAATGTCATCATCGGACGACGAAAGTCTTCCGGGGGAGTGCGACTGGTGCCACGACGATCGAGGTCTGTGCGACCGGCGTCACCTGCACGATGATCGGCGCTTCAGCATTAAGCTCGAGGAGACCTTCGAAGTTGAAACGGTACGCAACGACGACAAGTGTTTTTTTCATAATTAAGCATGACTTCAACTATTTGAACGTGTAATTTTCATCTTTTACAATTCGAGTATAGTTTATCCCATGCCATGCAAGACGCTATGTCTTGGAGAGGATGAATTTTAAAGACCATGAGCACGATAAATATGTTGATGCAACAACTATGAAGGCTCGGCAGATCGAAAGAATGCTTCAACTTAAATTATCTTGTATATTAAGCTATGTATGTTTTTTATATAGTTTTTTGTAACTCTACTTGCTGATGGTCATGGGTATTTCTCCTGATGCTTTTGCAACCATGATTTGCTGAATTGTCATATCTGTGCTGTGCGATGTTAGTTTTCCAGCCTTGACTGCGGGATGGTCATGGACCTTGCTGCAGTTTTGCTACTCTATGTTTTGTACCTCTAACAAACATGGTTGCTTTTTCATTGTGTTAATTCAATTGAGGTTACTAAAATGTATTATTATTTGCACGCATTTGATATCTGCAGGATTTCCTGTCTGTAACTTGAAGAAGCGGGCGATCTGAGAAGCGAAGATCCATGTTTCTGTTATTAGATAATAGATATATAGATGGCTAAAGCAGACAAGCAATCCAGAGAAAGGAAGAAGGCAAGGCAGGTAGTGGTAGGTGCAAATTGGCTGTTCAGTCGTGCAATGGAGGACGATCGTCCGTAACTAAGCTAGTATCTCAACATGGCTGAATGACCACCAGAAATACAGTCGCTTGGTGTGGCCTCTTGTATGGTTGTGTGATGGCTCTTAATTGTTGACTGGGTTTGTTATAAACTGCAAAAGCTTTAGACGAATAGTTCGAGAATGCCATTTTATTCCAAGAAATATCAGAAAGCGCTATGCCTGCAAGTCGCCATCTCCCTAGTTGACAGGTGTATCAACAGTCAGCACAATTGCTATTTGAGTCTCATCCCTTCTCCATCGACATGAAGCTCATGTCCTGTAAATTTATATTTCAATTCTATTTCCATTATGCTAGTTGAAGGACCATTGGATATCTAGGTTGTCGCCCTCCTGATGCCCATGATGAACTATGCCTTTCTAGTATTGTTTTGTAAGGATGTCATATAAGCTATAATGCTGGCTTTTCTTTCCCTAATTTCGTTCGTGTTGTGCTCCATATTGGAGATGCACATTCTACCCTGAATATATTGCAATTTTCTGCGGCACTTTGGCTCTTGATTCTTGAATGGGTTTGTTATAAACTGCAAAAGGTCGAGAAGAATTGTTCAAGAATGCCATTTTATTCCAAGAAAAGCTCTGAGCTGCTTGAGAACTGATAATATATTTCTTTTACACTTGGCATGGACAGAGTCAGACCCATGTGTCAGTTGTATATTCATAAAGAGCTGACCACTCACTTGTCAGTCTCAACAATTGCCACAGTGAGTAGAGGACTGAAACCCTGCTAGTGTCACACATAATCTTGATAGTGGTTTTTCCTTTCGTACCTGTGTAGTTTTTCTTTTCAGTTCCTTGCATAGTGCCAGTGAACTAAATAACCGATAAGTGTTCCAGTTCTTTTGGTGTGGAGGAAACCAATAGGAAGTGCCATAACGGTCTCGATCTTCAACCCGAACAAGAACTTGATAAATCGTCCCAGCTAAGAACGAAAAGAGAAATCAGACTTGCTGCTTGGACCAGCAGATCCCCATTCGAAACAAGCACAAAATAAGCATTCCGTAAAATGTATTTCGTACACGGCATACAAAAACAGCGAGTGATACCCTTTTTCCTCCAATAAATCAAAGCACGACCTCTTCCTCCAATAAATCAAAGCACGACCTCCCTTCAATGGCCAGAACTTTAAACACAAAAACTGTACACATCAGCGGCACACTGAGTGTTCTATACAAGTGAAGCCTTGCTTGACGGATCTTGAGAGAATCTCCATGAAGTTTGCACCAAGTGTTTCATTCATTTGATGCGTTACTTTGGACTCAATGCACCCTAACAAGGCCCCTAGTATATAATTCTTGAAAGTAGGACTTGGCCATAAGCTCCATCTCGCTAGGCACAGTACACCATGACCCGTCCTCCTTCCCAAGACGCCGAATTAACTTTTTCCTCGCTCGACAGATAGCTTTCCTATGAAAATACTGGGTATCCCTATCCCCCTCCTTAAGCCATGTAATACGTGACCTTTGGAGCCACATTCATTTCCTCCCTGTAGAGCATTTCATCAAGAGCATATATGCATCTTCTCTCGAATGATGGATCTTGCTGCATTATTTAACTGTAGTACATCTAGGTCTGCTCTAAGGGCCTCAATTTCCTTTTGAGACATGCCCAAAGTAGTTCTTACTCCACTAATGTAACTCCTTCATAACATCTTTTAAGCTTGCACCAACATCGCCCATGTTGTACGCACGTTTCTTGGACCATGCCTTGGCGATTATGTCCGGTAACTTATCATGGCGCTCCCACATTATCTCATAGCAAGCACTAGAACCAGGTCACATTTCAGACTGCGCCGCACTCACCATTAAAAGCAGTGGACAGTGATCCGAAGCTATGAACGTGAGGTGCTTCACCTTTGCTGTCGGGCACAAGTTCCGCCACCGTTCATCTGAGCAAACTCATCAAGCTTTGGGTAGTACATATTTGTGTAGAGTTTTTCCCATCTAATTTTTGTTATGTTTGTTTAGGGAAGCCGGCAAGGTTGCACATAATTTAGCTTGTAATTTTGCCCAAGCAATTGCCAGCGTGTGACATGAAGAGTTATTTTGGGGCCATTAGCATACAATTTTGCATGGCATCTTTTGCTTTTACTTGACCATGATGTCTTTCTAAAAAAACAACGCTTTGTTTTTTTTTACTTCTGCTGTATTTTATAGCATCCCGGTTACCCCTGGAAAAAAAAAGTAGATTAGCGTCCGCATTAGCCATCCACCGAGAAGCGAGGCGCCGCCGGCTGCATCTCTGTCGCTCGTCGCCGCACTAAACTAAACCAAGGTACTGCCTTTCCCGACTCGCCACGGCGAGGTCACAACCGCCGGCTACTACCTCCCCCCCCCCCCATTTTTATAGAATGAAGCAGACCGCAAACCAGTCACATACAGAGTTTTTGAACCAAAAGACCTGGATACTACAAAGCATCTAACCCTCGTTGGAAAGCCTACCACCAACATCGCAGTTTAAGTCTAAAGGCAGCAAAGCATCGAATTATTACAGAGGTCCAACAGAGGAAAATGAACGAACACTAGTGCAGAACCGGGCAATAGCACCGGTTTGAAAGGCCCTTTAGTGCCGGTTTAGTAACCGGCACTAAAGTGTGGGCACTAAAGGCCCCCCCCCCCTTTAGTACCGGTTCAGCACGAACCGGTGCTAAAGGGAAACCACGTGGCACGAGCCAGCTCCGGGGGCCGGGAGCCCTTTAGTACCGGTTGGTAACACCAACCGGTACTAAATGTTTGTGGGTTTTTGTTTTATTTTGTATTTTTCAATTAAATTTGTGTTATCAATTTAATTTAGGATTGTTTTACGTTATAATGAGTTGTAGTCGTCATCATCATCATCATCATCATTATCATCATCATCGCATATTAATAAATAAATAAACTCTAGCTAGCTAAAAATCATCGTAGTCGTCTAATTAATTACCACTATTTAATCATCATAGTCATTCCCGCTAGCTATCTAATCATCACCAACACTGGCTAGCTTAAAGAGGAAACATTCACTTTGTAATAGAAGCAAAGATATCATCGAGTTCAACATAATCATCACCAACATCGAAGTTCAAGACACGGACATGAGACAAGTACTAATTAAGAGCATGAACTAGCTACTCCTGCTGCTCCCTCTCAGGTAGAATAGCATAGAACATGTATAGCTCTCCTGATTCATCATACTGGAGCATGCAGATGAATCTGTCTCCTAATCTTGGGTTGCTCTTCTCCTTGCTGCCCCTAATACTTCTCTGCGATCGTTAACAATTTTGCTCCAATCTTTCACTATTAAGCATTCTTCGCTTTCAGAAATCCTGAATGCACTCATGTGCAATGTAGGATATCTTGGCCGTAAGCTAACCATTGACATGTCACATTTAGTATCGATCCATTGAGGCACAACTGTCATCGGAAGTCCCTGTTGAAGAACATCGTATAGTAATTAATATACTAATTAGCAATGAAAGTTTAGCTTCAAAAATAATGTATGCAAAAGATGCACTAATTAAGGACAAATAGTTAAAATCTTACCATCTTTCGATTATAGATGTGACCGTAGTTCAATACGATCACCATTGGTCGCACGTTTTGAGTACTAACATTTCGAAGTTCAGGAAAAAAATTGTCTTGACAGTATTAAGATCCTCAAGCCGTGAAACATAATGACTTATCACCTTGTAGTTTAGTTGAGCCCCGGGGCAGTAATAGGTCATGTCTACCAAGCGCCGGACATGTTTGCTTGAACCGAAATAAGCTGACAATACAAATTAGTTGTCAACTATTTTTGAATAAACTGTATCAAAGACATAAACATATGCATGCATGGTTGAGAAAAACTCACATTGACCCAGATGTCTATATTACCTTCAATATCATCTTCCGGACGAATATCAAACGTGATAACCATATCAGGCTCAAATGCATAAGCCTTGCATAGTGCTTGCCAAGTTTTGCATTCAAAATGGGTGTATGTGTCTCCATTATATGATTTGACGTTGAAAGTATACCCACGCTCCGTCTTCAAGTAAACTCTCTTTACCTCCATATCATCTATAGCACTAAAACCTATCTTATCCAAGACAAAAATTCTTGCATGGCAGGGGATGCGCTAGTAGAATAGTGAAAATTTAAAATTATAAGTTGAAGCAAATGAAGCATAAGTTTTACATTCAAATAATAATTGGCAAAGTGACTTATTGTATCAACTTCGAATGTCTCATCCAGCTTGATGCTGAAGCGTCTACCATCAACAAGGAAATTTCTGTCGCACAGGCCGCGCTGGTCTTCACAGTGTTCATACATAATGAAATCTTTTTCGTCGTCAGATGACATTTCCTATGTTCATATAGGTGAAACATTAAACACCTATTACTATCTAACATTAATTAATATGTAGCCAAATATATATTCATCTAACATTTGACATTAATATATCTAACTATATTCATCTCTAACAATTGATATTACTATATATTTAACTTTTCTATCTAATTCATCTAACATTCGACATTAATCTAACATTTATATAAACTCAAAATATATAAAAAATTAAATAAACAGAAAAACGCATTAACAAATAATATTTTACTTAGATCATCAAATCTCAGATACCTAAATTTTCTTACTAAAAATAAACTAGTTATATTAATTATTGAACTAGTTCAAATCTCATATACCTAAATAAACTAGTTCGACAATTTTCTTACTAAAAATAAACTAGTTATATTAATTATTCAACTAGTTGAAATCTCTAGTTCGACAATTTTCTATCTAGCTAGCTAATTCATCTAACATTCGACATTAATCTAACATTCGATCATCTAATTAACTTTTCTAAAAAACAGAAAATAAGTAAAAAAAAATGTGTGTGTGTGTATGTGTGTGGTATGTGTGTGTGTGCGGCCCCGTACGCCGCCGCCCCGTACGTACGAGCGGGGGCGCCGGCATACGGGGCGGGGGCGGCGGCGTACGCGGCGGGGGCGCCGGCGTACGGGCCGGCCGGGTGCGACGAGACGACGGACAGCGGCGCGGCGGGTACGCGAGGAGAGCGAGATACGTACGTATACGGGACCGCGGCGCGGGACGACGACGGACGGCGGCGCGCGGCGTTCGGGGCGGCGGCGGGGACGACGACGACGACGACGGGCGACGGGCGGCGACGACGGGAGCGGCGCGCGAGAGGTTGAGACGAAAGAAGTGGGGAGATCTAACTGAATTTTCGTAAGTGTTGTATATATAGCAGAGGCCTTTAGTACCGGTTGGTGGCTCCAACCGATACTAAAGGCCAACTTTGGCCAGGCCAAGAGGCGGGAAGAGCAGGCCTTTAGTACCGGTTGGTGGCTCCAACCGGTACTAAAGACACCCTTTAGTACCGGTTGGAGCCACCAACCGGTACTAAAGGCCTCACGCTGCCATCCTAAAGTTTAGTCCCACCTTGCCGGGCGAAGGGCAGCCGCACTGGTTTATAAACCCACTCGCGGCTACCTCTTCGAACCCCTCTATATAGCAGGCTTGTGGGCCTAAATTCTGCGCGCTGCCCTGTGAGTCTGCTAGGCCTTTAAGGCCTGTAATTGCACGCCCGTGGCCTAGCGGGCCCACAGGGCAGCGCCCCAATTTTTTTTATAGTTTTTTTCTTTTCTGCTTTATTTTCTTCTATTTATTTCTGCGTATTTTTTGTATAGTTTTTTCTTTTCTGTTATATTTATTTTCTTCTATTTATTTGTGAGTAGTTTTTCATCTAGTTTGCCAAAATTCAACATTTCCAGAGTTCATTTTGTAGTGATATTCAATTTCACGGTCATTTTGTAAACGATTGAAAAATAGCAAATATTTTTTTTTCTTTTCTGCTTTATTTTTTCTTCTATTTATTTCTGAGTAGTTTTTTCTTTTCTGCTATATTTATTTTGCTCTATTTATTTCTGAGTAGTTTTTTTATATAATTTTTTTTCTTTTCAGCTATAGTTTTTTTTTCTTTTCTGCTATTTTTTCTTTTCTGCAAAACTTGATGGTCAAAGTCTGGAGTTATAACCAAAGTTAAAAAAACAGAAATGCCGACGTGCAATTAGTTTTTGCCATAACAGAAGAAGTTCGGAGTTGTAATAAGTTATTAAAAATAAAAAAGAGGTGCAATGCTCGTTAATTTGCTTCAAGCCTTTCGGAATAGTGTAAACCGCACTGCGCATAGCTCCGTGCAATCTATCATATTCCTGAAGGCTTGAAGCTAAGCAACGTGAGCACTGAGCCTCTTCTTCATCGTCTCTGCACTCAGGGCTTATAAACCGCTCCTAGTCCCTCTCTCTTGGCGAGGTGGGACTAAAAAAAAGCTTATTAAGCAACTGTAGTACTGGTCACCCTTTAGTACTAGTTGGAGCCACCAACCGGTACTAAAGGTGGTGCACTACCTGCACAAAATTTAGTGTCATTTAGCTCAAAACAAATCATTAAATGCACAAAAAATATCAAATGAAGGCATAAATGGTTGAAAGTTGATGGCGTCGCTTTGAATGGTGCATACTGAATGCACAAAAAGTCTGGAATTGTAATAAGTTTAAAAAAATGAAATGCCTTTGTAACAGATGAGTTTAATTTCGTCAGAAACCTGAATACTTCGAAAGAGATTCTCCAGTTTGTAAACCAAGTGCATCCAGTTTTTGCCGTAACCCTCTCTACTTTTTTGAACAATCTATGTGGGTGAAATGATGATACCATGCCAAGTTTCAACTTTTTCAGAGTTCATTTGTAGTGCTTTTCAATTTCCAGGTCATTTAGTTCTCAAAGCAAATCATTGAATGCATGAAAAATGGCAAATGAAGGCAGAAATGGTTGAAAGTTGATGGCGTCGCTTTGAATGGTGCATACTGAATGCACAAAAAGTCTGGAGTTGTAATACGTTTAAAAAAATGAAATGCTTTTGTAGCAGATGAGTTTAATTTCGTCAGAAACCTGAATACTTCGAAAGAGATTCTCCAGTTTGTAAACTAAGTGCATCCAGTTTTTGCCGTAACCCTCTCTACTTTTTTGAACAATCTATGTGGGTGAAATGATGATACCATGCCAAGTTTCAACTTTTTCAGAGTTCATTTGTAGTGCTTTTCAATTTCCAGGTCATTTAGTTCTCAACACAAATCATTGAATGCATGAAAAATATCAAATGAAGGCAGAAATGGTTGAAAGTTGATGGCGTCGCTTTGAATGGTGCATACTGAATGCACAAAATGTGTGGAGTTGTAATAATTTAAAAAAAATGAAATGCCTTTGTAACAGATGAGTTTAATTTCGTCAGAAACTTGAATACTTCGAAAGAGATTGTCCAGTTTGTAAACGAAGTGCATCCAGTTTTTGCCGTAACCCTCTCTACTTTTTTGAACAATCTATGTGGGTGAAATGATGATACCATGCCAAGTTTCAACTTTTTCAGAGTTCATTTGTAGTGCTTTTCAATTTCCAGGTCATTTAGTTCTCAAAACAAATCATTGAATGCATGAAAAATAGCAAATGAAGGCAGAAATGGTTGAAAGTTGATGGCGTCGCTTTGAATGGTGCATACTGAATAAACAAAAAGTCTGGAGTTGTAATAAGTTTTAAAAAATGAAATGCCTTTGTAACAGATGAGTTTAATTTCGTCAGAAACCTGAATACTTCGAAAGAGATTGTCCAGTTTGTAAACGAAGTGCATCCAGTTTTTGCCGTAACCGTATCTACTTTTTTGAACAATCTATGTGGGTGAAATGATGATACCATGCCAAGTTTCAACTTTTTCAGAGTTCATTTGTAGTGCTTTTCAATTTCCAGGTCATTTAGTTCTCAAAACAAATCATTGAATGCATGAAAAATAGCAAATGAAGGCAGAAATGGTTGAAAGTTGATGGCGTCGCTTTGAATGGGTCATACCGAATGCACAAAAAGTCTGCAGTTGTAATAAGTTTAAAAAAATGAAATGCCTTTGTAACAGATGAGTTTAATTTCGTCAGAAACCTGAATACTTCGAAAGAGATTGTCCAGTTTGTAAGCGAAGTGCATCCAGTTTTTGCCGTAACCCTCTCTACTTTTTTAAACAATCTATGTGGGTGAAATGATGATACCATGCCAAGTTTCAACTTTTTCAGAGTTCATTTGTAGTGCTTTTCAATTTCCAGGTCATTTAGTTCTCAAAACAAATCATTGAATGCATGAAAAATAGCAAATGAAGGCAGAAACGGTTGAAAGTTGATGGCGTCGCTTTGAATGGTGCATACCGAATGCACAAAAAGTCGGGAGTTGTAATAAGTTTAAACAAGTGAAATGCCTTTGTAACAGATGAGTTTAATTTCGTCAGAAACCTGAATACTTCGAAAGAGATTGTCCAGTTTGTAAACGAAGTGCATCCAGTTTTTGCCGTAACCCTCTCTACTTTTTTAAACAATCTATGTGGGTGAAATGATGATACCATGCCAAGTTTCAACTTTTTCAGAGTTCATTTGTAGTGCTTTTCAATTTCCAGGTCATTTAGTTCTCAAAACAAATCATTGAATGCATGAAAAATATCAAATGAAGGCAGAAATGGTTGAAAGTTGATGGCGTCGCTTTGAATGGTGCATACCGAATGCACAAAAAGTCTGGAGTTGTAATAAGTTTTAAAAAATGAAATGCCTTTGTAACAGATGAGGTTAATTTCGTCAGAAACCTGAATACTTCGAAAGAGATTTCCCAGTTTGTAAACGAAGTGCATCCAGTTTTTGCCGTAACCCTCTCTACTTTTTTGAACAATCTATGTGGGTGAAATGATGATACCATGCCAAGTTTCAACTTTTTCAGAGTTCATTTGTAGTGCTTTTCAATTTCCAGGTCATTTAGTTCTCAAAACAAATCATTGAATGCATGAAAAATATCAAATGAAGGCAGAAATGGTTGAAAGTTGATGGCGTCGCTTTGAATGGTGCATACTGAATGAACAAAAAGTCTGGAGTTGTAATAAGTTTAGAAAAATGAAATGCCTTTGTAACAGATGAGTTTAATTTCGTCAGAAACCTGAATACTTCGAAAGAGATTGTCCAGTTTGTAAACGAAGTGCATGCAGTTTTTGCCGTAACCCTCTCTACTTTTTTAAACAATCTATGTGGGTGAAATGATGATACCATGCCAAGTTTCAACTTTTTCAGAGTTCATTTGTAGTGCTTTTCAATTTCCAGGTCATTTAGTTCTCCAAACAAATCATTGAATGCATGAAAAATAGCAAATGAAGGCAGAAACGGTTGAAAGTTGATGGCGTCGCTTTGAATGGTGCATAGTGAATGCACAAAAAGTCTGGAGTTGTAATAAGTTTAAAAAAATGAAATGCCTTTGTAACAGATGAGTTTAATTTCGTCAAAAACCTGAATACTTCGAAAGAGATTGTCCAGTTTGTAAACGAAGTGCATCCAGTTTTTGCCGTAACCCTCTCTACTTTTTTAAACAATCTATGTGGGTGAAATGATGATACCATGCCAAGTTTCAACTTTTTCAGAGTTCATTTGTAGTGCTTTTCAATTTCCAGGTCATTTAGTTCTCAAAACAAATCATTGAATGCATGAAAAATATCAAATGATGGCAGAAATGGTTGAAAGTTGATGGCGTCGCTTTGAATGGTGCATACCGAATGCACAAAAAGTCTGGAGTTGTAATAAGTTTAAAAAAATGAAATGCCTTTGTAACAGATGAGTTTAATTTCGTCAGAAACCTGAATACTTCGAAAGAGATTGTCCAGTTCGTAAACGAAGTGCATGCAGTTTTTGCCGTAACCCTCTCTACTTTTTTAAACAATCTATGTGGGTGAAATGATGATACCATGCCAAGTTTCAACTTTTTCAGAGTTCATTTGTAGTGCTTTTCAATTTCCAGGTCATTTAGTTCTCAAAACAAATCATTGAATGCATGAAAAATAGCAAATGAAGGTAGAAATGGTTGAAATTTGATGGCGTCGCTTTAAATGGTGCATAGTGAATGCACAAAAAGTCTGGAGTTGTAATAAGTTTAAAAAAATGAAATGCCTTTGTAACAGATGAGTTTAATTTCGTCAGAAACCTGAATACTTCGAAAGAGATTGTCCAGTTTGTAAACGAAGTGCATGCAGTTTTTGCCGTAACCCTCTCTACTTTTTTAAACAATCTATGTGGGTGAAATGATGATACCATGCCAAGTTTCAACTTTTTCAGAGTTCATTTGTAGTGCTTTTCAATTTCCAGGTCATTTAGTTCTCAAAACAAATCATTGAATGCATGAAAAATAGCAAATGAAGGTAGAAATGGTTGAAATTTGATGACGTCGCTTTAAATGGTGCATAGTGAATGCACAAAAAGTCTGGAGTTGTAATAAGTTTAAAAAAATGAAATGCCTTTGTAACAGATGAGTTTAATTTCGCCAGAAACCTGAATACTTCGAAAGAGATTGTCCAGTTTGTAAACGAAGTGCATCCAGTTTTTGCCGTAACCCTCTCTACTTTTTTAAACAATCTATGTGGGTGAAATGATGATACCATGCCAAGTTTCAACTTTTTCAGAGTTCATTTGTAGTGCTTTTCAATTTCCAGGTCATTTAGTTCTCAAAACAAATCATTGAATGCATGAAAAATATCAAATGAAGGCAGAAATGGTTGAAAGTTGATGGCGTCGCTTTGAATGGTGCATACCGAATGCACAAAAAGTCTGGAGTTGTAATAAGTTTTAAAAAATGAAATGCCTTTGTAACAGATGAGGTTAATTTCGTCAGAA
Source organism: Triticum urartu (assembly GCF_056163025.1). Taxonomy (NCBI): domain Eukaryota; kingdom Viridiplantae; phylum Streptophyta; class Magnoliopsida; order Poales; family Poaceae; genus Triticum; species Triticum urartu. The sequence goes on from NC_141879.1 coordinate 15,012,175, forward strand.
ACCTGAATACTTCGAAAGAGATTTCCCAGTTTGTAAACGAAGTGCATCCAGTTTTTGCCGTAACCCTCTCTACTTTTTTGAACAATCTATGTGGGTGAAATGATGATACCATGCCAAGTTTCAACTTTTTCAGAGTTCATTTGTAGTGCTTTTCAATTTCCAGGTCATTTAGTTCTCAAAACAAATCATTGAATGCATGAAAAATATCAAATGAAGGCAGAAATGGTTGAAAGTTGATGGCGTCGCTTTGAATGGTGCATACTGAATGAACAAAAAGTCTGGAGTTGTAATAAGTTTAGAAAAATGAAATGCCTTTGTAACAGATGAGTTTAATTTCGTCAGAAACCTGAATACTTCGAAAGAGATTGTCCAGTTTGTAAACGAAGTGCATGCAGTTTTTGCCGTAACCCTCTCTACTTTTTTAAACAATCTATGTGGGTGAAATGATGATACCATGCCAAGTTTCAACTTTTTCAGAGTTCATTTGTAGTGCTTTTCAATTTCCAGGTCATTTAGTTCTCCAAACAAATCATTGAATGCATGAAAAATAGCAAATGAAGGCAGAAACGGTTGAAAGTTGATGGCGTCGCTTTGAATGGTGCATAGTGAATGCACAAAAAGTCTGGAGTTGTAATAAGTTTAAAAAAATGAAATGCCTTTGTAACAGATGAGTTTAATTTCGTCAAAAACCTGAATACTTCGAAAGAGATTGTCCAGTTTGTAAACGAAGTGCATCCAGTTTTTGCCGTAACCCTCTCTACTTTTTTAAACAATCTATGTGGGTGAAATGATGATACCATGCCAAGTTTCAACTTTTTCAGAGTTCATTTGTAGTGCTTTTCAATTTCCAGGTCATTTAGTTCTCAAAACAAATCATTGAATGCATGAAAAATATCAAATGATGGCAGAAATGGTTGAAAGTTGATGGCGTCGCTTTGAATGGTGCATACCGAATGCACAAAAAGTCTGGAGTTGTAATAAGTTTAAAAAAATGAAATGCCTTTGTAACAGATGAGTTTAATTTCGTCAGAAACCTGAATACTTCGAAAGAGATTGTCCAGTTCGTAAACGAAGTGCATGCAGTTTTTGCCGTAACCCTCTCTACTTTTTTAAACAATCTATGTGGGTGAAATGATGATACCATGCCAAGTTTCAACTTTTTCAGAGTTCATTTGTAGTGCTTTTCAATTTCCAGGTCATTTAGTTCTCAAAACAAATCATTGAATGCATGAAAAATAGCAAATGAAGGTAGAAATGGTTGAAATTTGATGGCGTCGCTTTAAATGGTGCATAGTGAATGCACAAAAAGTCTGGAGTTGTAATAAGTTTAAAAAAATGAAATGCCTTTGTAACAGATGAGTTTAATTTCGTCAGAAACCTGAATACTTCGAAAGAGATTGTCCAGTTTGTAAACGAAGTGCAACCAGTTTTTGCCGTAACCCTCTCTACTTTTTTAAACAATCTATGTGGGTGAAATGATGATACCATGCCAAGTTTCAACTTTTTCAGAGTTCATTTGTAGTGCTTTTCAATTTCCAGGTCATTTAGTTCTCAAAACAAATCATTGAATGCATGAAAACTAGCAAATGAAGGCAGAAATGGTTGAAAGTTGATGGCGTCGCTTTGAATGGTGCATACCGAATGCACAAAAAGTCTGGAGTTGTAATAAGTTTTAAAAAAATGAAATGCATTTGTAACAGATGAGTTTAATTTCGTCAGAAACCTGAATACTTCGAAAGAGATTGTCCAGTTTGTAAACGAAGTGCATGCAGTTTTTGCCGTAACCCTCTCTACTTTTTTAAACAATCTATGTGGGTGAAATGATGATACCATGCCAAGTTTCAACTTTTTCAGAGTTCATTTGTAGTGCTTTTCAATTTCCAGGTCATTTAGTTCTCAAAACAAATCATTGAATGCATGAAAAATAGCAAATGAAGGTAGAAATGGTTGAAATTTGATGACGTCGCTTTAAATGGTGCATAGTGAATGCACAAAAAGTCTGGAGTTGTAATAAGTTTAAAAAAATGAAATGCCTTTGTAACAGATGAGTTTAATTTCGTCAGAAACCTGAATACTTCGAAAGAGATTGTCCAGTTTGTAAACGAAGTGCATCCAGTTTTTGCCGTAACCCTCTCTACTTTTTTAAACAATCTATGTGGGTGAAATGATGATACCATGCCAAGTTTCAACTTTTTCAGAGTTCATTTGTAGTGCTTTTCAATTTCCAGGTCATTTAGTTCTCAAAACAAATCATTGAATGCATGAAAACTAGCAAATGAAGGCAGAAATGGTTGAAAGTTGATGGCGTCGCTTTGAATGGTGCATACCGAATGCACAAAAAGTCTGGAGTTGTAATAAGTTTTAAAAAAATGAAATGCATTTGTAACAGATGAGTTTAATTTCGTCAGAAACCTGAATACTTCGAAAGAGATTGTCCAGTTTGTAAACGAAGTGCATGCAGTTTTTGCCGTAACCCTCTCTACTTTTTTAAACAATCTATGTGGGTGAAATGATGATACCATGCCAAGTTTCAACTTTTTCAGAGTTCATTTGTAGTGCTTTTCAATTTCCAGGTCATTTAGTTCTCAAAACAAATCATTGAATGCATGAAAAATAGCAAATGAAGGTAGAAATGGTTGAAATTTGATGACGTCGCTTTAAATGGTGCATAGTGAATGCACAAAAAGTCTGGAGTTGTAATAAGTTTAAAAAAATGAAATGCCTTTGTAACAGATGAGTTTAATTTCGCCAGAAACCTGAATACTTCGAAAGAGATTGTCCAGTTTGTAAACGAAGTGCATCCAGTTTTTGCCGTAACCCTCTCTA